>NC_139965.1:57982020-58279520 GCF_963993115.1 Abramis brama | reverse complement strand
ATCATGCTGAAAGTTTTTTATTATTATTATTATTTTATTGATTGATTTTATTTTGCCAGCATCATCAAGGTCGTAGTTTTGATTAGCATGTGCTGATAAAATGTATACTTGCATTGCATTGTAAAGTCACATAAAAAATTGCTTTTGGATTTGGATCTGCCAAATATGTAAACCGCACATACATAACGTCCACACAGCAACACACATCAGAGGACTGAGTGAAGCAAACAAGACGCATTCAAATCCACACACCTGGTCTGAGCCACATCAACGCTTCTGCTTCAACCTCCACTGCCAGTGAATCCGTACACTCCACAAACACTGTTATACACACACACACACACACGAGCTGGAGCTTTCCATAAAAAAGAGGGATACAGTACGAAATGAAGGATAAAACAGATATCTTTCCATTTGAAATGTATAATTATAAGCAGAAATAATTTGTAATCGCTATCAGTGCATTTTTGTGCGCATGTAAATATGAGCAGTGGCGGTGTGTTTTTGCATGCTTCTGCTGGGACGCCTGAGGCGGTCTGTCTGAGAGTTGTATTTAGATAGTGTGTTTGCGCCCTGTGCCCTCTTTGTAGGGCCAGCTGTAAGTTGTCTGTTTGGGATACTCCAGATGTTTGCCCATAAAGACAAGGCACTTCAAACAGCTGCGAACAACATCCTAACCTCCGTGCACTTCCACCGTGTTTAGAGGTGTATGCTGGGGCATTAGCAGAGGGGAAACGACTGCGACTCTTCACCCTGTAATCATGAGGCCGTCGGGGGGGAGGGGGGAACCTGACAGTCACTTTCTATTCTGCATCTTCTGCCACTGAGGGGAAGCCCTGCAACACACGGTTCCTCACCTTTCCCTAGGGAACTTGAACTTGAACATACAGGCTCTGTCTGCATACATACTGTTCCAAAGTGTGGAATCATTAAGATATATATATATTTTTTAAAGGAAGTCTCTTATGCTCATCAAGGATGTGTGTATTTGATAAAAAATACGGTAACACTTTATTTTACAGTGTCCTTGTTACATATGTTACATAGTAATAACAGTAAATTATGCATAATTACATGCAATTAACCCTCAACCAAATCCTAATCCTACCCTAACCCTACATGCTGTTAATTATTATTACTCAGTACTTAAATATATAATTACACTGTAACCATGACACCGTAAAATATAGGGTTACACTTTATTTTAAGGTGTCATTGCTATAGTGTAATTATATATTTAAGTACTGAGTAATATTAATTAACTACATGTACTTACTATAGGGTTAGGGTAGGATTAGGATTTGGTTGAGGGTTAGTTGCATGTAATTATGCATAATTTATTGTTATTACTACGGTAAGTACATGTAACATATGTAACAAGGACACTGTAAAATAAAGTGTTACCCATTTTAATATATTATAAAATGCAATTTATTTCTGCGATCAAAGCTAAATTTTCAGCATCATTACTCCAGTCTTCAGTCACCCTTCAGAAATCATTCTAATATGCTGATTTGATTATTATCAATGTTAGAAACAGTGTAAAGCATTGTGGTTGCTTACTATTTTTGTAGAAACCATAAAAGATTGTAAAAAACAAAACAAAAAAACATTTATTCCGCAACGACACATTAAATGTATCAAAAGTGTCAGTAAAACACATTTATAATGTAAACAGAGATTCTTTTGAATTTTCTATTTATCATGTATCACGTTTCCACAAAAATATGGAAAATTGCAAAAACTGTTGTCAACATTGTCAATAAGAACCATTATTAATAACTGAGCAGCAAATCAGCACATAAGAATGATTTCTGAAGGATCATGTGACACTGATTACTGGAGTAATGATGCTGAAAAATCATGAATAAATTACATTTTAAAATAAAGTTATATTAATGAAATTTATAATTAATCTATGACTGAAGACATTTATTTTTAAATAATTGTTGGTCTTTTGGACTTTCTATTTATGACGGTTTCCACAAAAATATGAATACGAACCATACATTCTACATTCTATTCCATAGAAACATACCAAGAACCATTATTAATATTTCAGTACCAATAATAATTGAGCAGCAAATCATCATATTAGAATGATTTCTAGACTGGAGTAATGATGCTGAAAATACAGGAATAAATTACATATTGAAATATACTGAATAGAAAAAGTTCTTTAAAACTGTAACAATATTTCACAATATTACCCTTTTACTGTATTTTGATCAAATAAATGCAGCCTTGGTAAGCAGAAGAGCCTTCTTTCAAAAACATTTAAAAAAAAAAATCTAAATTATTGCAAACTTTTGACCGATGGTGTTAAGGAGAAATGAAGGCTCCTCACTGGTCTGTTGCAGTGCCTTAGGTTTAGACTCAAGAATATGTAGTATATGGTTGTTTAGAGAGTCAAAAAGTTACATCTTTATGTTACATCATATGTTCTTCACATCAGCATGTTGGTTTCAGGAGGTTAGAAATCACCAGTACAATGATTAAAAAAAAAAAAAAATGTTTTCTGCTGTCATGATTTAGTATATTTCAACCAGAGAGTTTTGACACAAAGTCCTTCAAAACATTATTTGCAGTAAATATGAACTGGAGAATATTAAAAACAAAAAACAAAAAAAACACGGTAAAGCTCCCTGATCTTTACAGCTTTAAAGTCACAGGCCTTTCAGTACAGAACAAGAGAGGAGGATTTCACATGGCTTTTATTAAAGTAACACCAACAAAGTGGGTCATGTTGGCACAACACGGAACAAGAGACACCTAGTCAAAACACACTCTGCGAGCTTCAAAGTGAGCAGTGACGGCCTGCATGCAGAAGCTCACTAACACACAGATGCACACACACTTCAGAGGTCTGATCAAGCCAACACAAACAAAACCACCTCAACCCTCGCACAAGCCTGGCCATAAACAACTCAAGAGTGTCATTTTACAAAGGAATTAATAGCAAAACATCCTTAAGGAAACTGAGGATACACTGTTAAAAAATACCTGTAATTTTTACAGTAAAATACTGGCAGCAAAGTTGCCAGCCAGGCAACTGGCAATCTGTTTTCTAGAATTTCCCCGTATTCTCTGATTACAGTAAATTGCTGTATTTTTACAGTAAATTACTTGAATGTGTGTATTTGCTATATCTAGAGGTAGTACATGCATTAACTAGTATTGTTGATATGACTTCCTAAGTCTATTTTGCATATTGTACTTTAAGCAAAGCTTTGAGGTTTCCACAAGAGGGCAACACATTACACATAAGTGGCCTCCAAAACAGAATAACTTGTAATGCTGAAATTGTTATGTGACGTATATGAAACAAATATGCAATGTTAGATATTAATGTAGGATACATTATGTTACCTGCTATTATATAGTGTGTTTGTTGCATGCACAAACCATAATCTTTGTGTTCACATAAATCTGATACACCGTAAAAAATCTTTTGTTGACTTAACTCATTATTTTGTTATCTTTTTGCATGTTTTCTTATTTTTATTTTTTAGTAAAACTAACTTATTTGTAAAAGTGTACCTGACAAATTTGGAAAGGTTTACCTGACAAGTTATAAAGTACAATGAACTGATTTCATTTAGTTAAGTAAACTTCAAATTTAAGTTCAGCCAACTAAAGTTAACTTACTTTTACATCTGAAACTATTTCAATGTATGACCCAAAAGAGACCTGCAATGGCAACACAGTTTTGCCTTTTTTTAACGAGACTCAAAAGTAATCTAGTATCATGGGGATTTTTTAATAGAAGGCATGTAAAGTTAAAAAGCGATAATTGCATAATGTTGCCTTTAGAAATTGTACTTACCAGTAACATGGTTGTTTCACACTTTAAAAAAACAAGACTAAAGTCAAACCGTCTGAGTTACATAAAAACGTATTGCATTCCTTTAATAGCACTGTAAAGCCTCCACTTAAATGTAATTTTTACATTTACATACCGTAGTCACTGTATTGTAGCAGTGTCAGCATTATAGACCTTTGGGGATTCTTAGAGTTTATATACAGTACATACATAATGTGTTCTTGATTACCAATACATTTCACTTATAGAAAACAAAACCCAATATGATTCCACAGAATGTCAAAGGCATCAAACAGATTTATATATACACAGATGAGCCAAAACATTATGACACCTGCCTAATATGCTGTTGGTCCTCCTGATGCTGCCAAACCATGAAGAGTCCTGAAGGCGTCCTGCGGTCTCTGTGGTCTCTGGCACCAAGACGTCAGAAGAAGATCCTTCAAGTCAAAAACGTCTATTGATCCTGAAACAAGTCCAGTAAAAGTGTGCAGTGTCTCTTTGGGAATTATGAGACTCTGTCGGTTACACGAGGTGGATCAAACTTGACGGTCCAGCAATTGGATTGAGATCTGGGTAATTTGGAGGCCAGAGCAACAGCTTGAACTCTTCATCATGTTCCTCACACCATCAGTGTGTGTCAGGGTGTGTTATCCTGCTGAAAGAGACACTTCCACCATTATCATGAAGGGCTGTTCCTGCTCTGCTACGATGTTTAGGAGACCCGTGTCAAACATACGTCCACGTGAATGGCCGAACCGAGGGTTTCCCAGCAGAACATGCTCAGAGCTTCACACTCCCTCAGTGATCCTGGTGCGTCACTCCTCCAGGTGAACGACACACACACACACACGGCCGTCCACGAGATGTAAAAGAAAACGGGACTCATCGGACCAGGCGACCTTCTTCCACTGCTTCAAGGTCCAGTTCTGATGCTCATGTGCTCAATGTAGGCTCTTTCAACGGTGGACGGGGGTCGTCATAATCACTCTGATTGCCTCATACACACCAGAGTGAGATGCACTGTGTGTTCTGACACATTCCTCCCATAACCATCATTACAATTTGTGACTTGTGCCACAGTAGAGCTTCTTTTGGCTCGGACCAGACGGGAATCCCTATTTGCTTCACCTGTGACTAGTCATAATGTTTTGGCTCACCAGTATATATATATATACGTGTGTGTGTGTGTGATATTGTGGGAAGGTTGACATTCAGTTGTCATTAACTGTTATTTTCTAGGTGAGCTTTCACTTCAATAACATGGGCAGTTGAAACGAAAGGGGTCAAACTGTGTAAACCACTGGCATTATGTATTTTACTCTTCTGTGCGTCATAAAGCAGAATCGACCCAAAAGTAAACACTACATGTGATTGTCCTTGTTTACTTTACAGGGGATCTCCCCCCCGTAGCTCAAAATACTCCAATGCACAACTTCACTCATTTGTGAAGAAGTGATACAGGAATAACATATCCGTGACCCCATAAAATACTTTTTATAGCTATTTTTAGGCTTTTTGCCTTTTATTTAGATAGGACAGTTGGTGGACAGACAAGAAATCATGGGAGATGAGAGAGGGGAATTGGACCGGGAAAGGTCCTCGATCTGGGACTTGAACTTGGGTCTCCGAACATGTCGAAGCACTCGCCCACACGACTATGTCTCCGACCCCATTCAATACTTTTGTCACGATTTCACATCCCTGGTTGCTTGTTTCAATGTGGAAGTATTACAAAATACATCCAGATAAGGACCTCTTATCTATTGGCTCTGTATTGCATAATCAAATATGCATAATTTCCCTGCACAGCCCAGTGGGTTTGGTTGGATGGCATCTTTCATGCATAAAAGTGTGATCATTAGATCATAGAGGCTGACCGATGAATGACCTGGGACTGGTGTGTGATTTACAGTGTTCCTCTTTATACTGGAAACTCAATGACAGCATAGGTCAGCATTCAGACTTACATCACTTCCTCTGCAGATTTTTGACAAACAGCACAAAGCCAAGCTTTCAAAGTGATGTGACATCACTGAATACTTATAATAATGAATATACATATCATACAAATGTCACAAAAATTATGAGATAATGCATTCTAAGGGTAACTGTGACTCAGCAGAACAAAAGCAGCATTCATTAATTTATTACTTAATGTTTTGTATGACATCAACTCTTTTGTTTAGGTTTTGCTTGATATTACCGTTTTAAAATATAAGCTATAACATCCATCATTTCACTTACTAAATTTTATGTGTGTTGAACACAAGGTCTGCTGACATCAGTGCTGAACAGTATAATTGTAAGTCTTCTTAATTGACAATGAAGTAAACGTTTGAACTGAAAGTACATTTTTATCATTAAGAATAAAAATGGCCAAAGTGCAGCGATCACACAGCGCCACCTAGCGATCACTACAAGGAATTTGAATTGCAATCCTGCAACGTTCTAATTTCGAATTTTAGAACAATTTGCAAAACGATTTTGTCACATAAAGACTTATGATTAAGAGGGGACATAATTTGAAATCTGCTCATTTAGGCCTAGATATTTTATGCAAGATTAACATAATTTCTACAAGACGTTTTTAAAGACAGCATTTTCTAGAATAGGACTATTTAGGCTATCTTCTCTGCAATTCACAAAACACAATATGTAAAAATAAAAAAATAAAAAAACAGTAAATGCATTATATTACGTTGTCTACTTGTGTCTAGTGGGCATGTGCATTAGAGTTAAAGAGTTTCACGTGGTTTTTCCGATTTAAAAATGGGTAACTGGTGCTCATTTCCAACTTCATCGGATTATTGAATATGTTGAAAATGCAGATCATACAAACTTTATTAAAATAGCCCACTTTCGGTATTTTTGTGGGGCTTGTCAACTATAGACGCAACTGTCGTGACTGTAAAAGAAAAACGTCTCATTAAATTCATTACATTTAGCCTAAATAAAAAATAAGCAGTGAAGCGATTTTATTTCAAAATATTATTAATAAATAGGTCCAGAGTAAATAAATGTATCCAGTTCATCCGCCGAAACAGTTCTATTTCTATAAATTAATTTAGGCTAAATTATTTATTTTTCGATTTTCAATTTCACCCGCTTTTAGTCATTAAACCATGTTTGTAGAAAATGCTAGAATGTTTTTAAAAATAAATAAATAAGTAAACCTTAACAAAGACTGTCGATTTGCCATTGATACATAGTCCATTTTCACATGTGAAAAGATTAAAAAACATGCCAACAAACAGTCCTTAACCAGTGTTGTTAACTTTCTTATTAATATGGAACAATAGGCCTATTGTTAAACGTTTTGTTTTTTAAAGATAGCTATAATTTTTCATCAAACGCAGTTCGAAAGTAGGCTATAACTCTTATGCACACTAACTCGAAATGTCTTTCTAAAATATAAGGAAGATTATTTTAAAATAAAGCGTTATGCATTAAATATGCATCATAATAAAACAATAACATGGTGCATTTTGATGATTTATTCAGTCTTCATCGTCTGTTGGATGTCCAGCGGGGTGTGTTAGGCTACCCTGTTCTCAGAACTGCCAAAGAGGGGAAATGCCTATCGATCGATCGATCTGATAAGAGGACAATTTAAAGGCCAGTCGCAGAGCATTGCGCCAAAACAGAGCAATACAAAGGAGAAAGAGTGTGCAGGCTTCATATGCAGAACAAGACTATTGCAGATAACTCTTAATAATGCTCCTCTTACTCGTTGTCACTGTGTGTGGAAGCAGCATCGGCGTGGAGAGCCTCCCGTTGCCCGACTCTGGCCCACATCTGGCGAATGACTGGGGAGAAGCGGTCCGGTTCCGACATCTGTATGCGGCCCGACGAGGTTTACATCTGCAGATCCACACAGATGGAGACATCAGCGGATCGCGCACGCAGAGCTCGGACAGTAAGTCACAGCACAGCAGATCACTGACGCTTCACCTAGTCGGAGGCTATATGGGTCAACTACAAATGAGGATGTCCGAGATGACAAAGAGGAGAAATCTTTTTAAAAACAATATTTAAAACACGTGCGTTGATTTCTTTAGAATTCTTTTTAATATATATTAAATTATGTTGATTTACATCATAATAATAATAATAATAAAAAAACATGCTACATAGTTCGAAATGTCAAGTGGTGCAACCATCACATCCAAAAACACACTTTTTCAATGTAAACAGTACATTAACAAAAAATATTAAAAAAGTAATGGCAACATGTTATTACATTGCTTTAACTCATCAAAATAAGTTAAGCAATTTCGACTTTTTTAATGAGTTATACAAGATTAAAAAAATAAAAATAAATTCAGTTTAATGTAATTTAAGTTGAAATGTCTTAAACTACCAAATTGATTGTACTTAAAAATTTAAGGCAGCAACTATAAAAGTTCTATATAATATATGAACTATATTATATTCCGTCATGATCTTTTACGGTTAGTCCATTTGACCTGAAGAAAATATATATGTGATATTAAAAACACATTTATTTTCAGCCATTCAATACGTTTTTTTTTTCTTTATTACATCTGTCATCTGTGCATAGATGTTTTACTTTAAACTTTAAACAAAAACATCAAAAAGACTGGAGTTTTAGTCATAGAAAAGGTGTAATTTCTTTCTATGAATTGCATTTATTATTTTTTTTAGACAAAATAAATAAATAAATAAAAAATAAATAAATAATTTTCACTAATAGATGTCATGCATTATTATATTAAAAATATATATATAATAATTTTTGCAACATGCACTTTGCATTTTCTGTATTTGATGCAAATATCACCATTGCAACTGCAACTTAAATTCATATCAGCCTATTCATGTCAAATATCTGACCAGTAATGTGTAAAATCCGATTTTCAGCTAAAATATATACATTTTTACTTTTATTGCATTTTATAAAAAAATGATATATTGTTTCCTAAAGGTTTGGTTGAGATAAGTCCGGTGGACACAGGCAGTGTTGCCATTAAAGGAGTTGCAAGCTCCCGATTTCTCTGCATGGACAGAAGAGGGAAACTGTATGGATCGGTAGGTCTGACAATCAGAAGTAATAAAGATGTATAATAAAGATGTGCAAGTAAGCTTCTTTATTTGTATTAACAGTTCTATTTAGAATATCTACTGAACAAGCTATTTGAACACTGGTTAGTGGGTTTAGGGGTCGTTCACACAGAACCACTGCTACATTTCCAATTGTTCTTCAATAAACATGCGCTAGACGGATGCATTTAACCACTGTACTTTTGCAGCATCTCGCGCACGAGTTCAGCTTTTAAACTTTCTGTGTGAACCTGCCCTAAGGTTGTTGATTCTGCTTTGTTTTTGTTTTGTGCACTTACAGAATAGCGTTCTATCGGATACTTTTACAATTTCCTTCACAAAATTGCTTCAGAGTGCACGATTTTGATTCCTGACCACAAGATTATATCCACTATTTCAAAAGCAGTAGAGTTGAGGTAGAATGTGTAGACAGAGGTCAACTGAGGCGACGTGTTTTGAGATGATCTCCTTTTAGAACAGTGATGTGCATATCGCAATAATTTTATTCTTAGAGAGTGCAACATTGGCACTCCGCCACCAATCATAATAAAACTACACACATTCGTCAGAGACAGATAACCTTGTTGTGCTAAGGTCACCTCGCGATGTCCTCTATGACTGAGGAAGTGTAGACAAGCCGATTTCGCCACAGACATCTAGTTCTGTTGACATTATGTTCTGGTCATGGGTCATTCCTCCCATCTGATGTTAAAACACAAGAACATTATAGGGCAGGACCAACAGTGGTGAACACAGTCATCATGCATATAGCCAAACTCCAAAATGAATATGAGTTATGAGTAAATATCTTGGTTATCTGTCCTTCTCTATTAAATACTGAACGTATGTGTAATACGTGCATAGCCAAAATGATCAGAAATTATAAATTGTGCAAAGTATGGTTTGACTTCTCATTTTACTTGATTGACCAGAACATACAAAAAATGATTCTGTCCAAATAGACTGATTTGAGTGGTGTCATTGCAGCAACCTTTGCCCATGGCGGGGTATGTTTGCATAGCTAAAACCTCAATGAAAAGAAACAGCAATAACAACCTTGGCCTCTCCATGTGGTGCAAACAGCTATCAATAAACCTTAAAACACTCGCAGGGCAGGGCAAGTCCGTTACACATCCATATTGTGATTATATGCACACAAAAAAAGTGCTCGGTTTTCATGTTTTTGCCGTTTCTTTTGATTGCCAGCACACTTACTCTAAGGAGGACTGCTCTTTTCTGGAACGCATCCAGCCAGACGGCTACAACATCTACATCTCGTGCAACTATGGAGTCCTTGTGAATTTGGCAAAGTTGCACAGTAACGACGGGACTGCAGCCTCACAGTTTCTGCCCATGGTGAACACACTTTCTCAGGAGCCCACCGAACGCCACTCGGGGGAACAGCGCTCTCCCGTCGGCCCCGGGCAGGACCATCAGTTAGGCCTTCACTTAGACAGTATGGACCCTTTCGGAAAGTTATCTCAGATTGTGATCCAGAGTCCCAGTTTCAACAAAAGATGAGGAGTGAATAATGACCTGTGGATGTTCTAAGGGAACGACCCTGAGGTCACGAAGCAGAATCAGTCCTGTCGTGAACCAGAGCACAGGGCCAGACTTTCAGAAAGAGCTGGAAAGTCCAGGAAAAAGAAAACTGCACACTGGCCACTGGACACAGTCACAAGAAAATCACTCCAAGTGTTAATGATGCATCACCTGCAGCATGAATTTATTTATTTTTCTAGTTTTGTTTGTGATGACCTTGCTCTCTAATTATTGTTTAAATTTTTTATAGTTAACACATGCACTGTAAAAAATATTTTATATCTTTTTTATTATTTTTTATACAGTTATTCTGAAAGATTACATTCTACAATGGTTATATAAGCAAGGATAAGATCTAAATTACTTTGAAATCTAATTGCTTATGCTAAATGTGGTTAAATGGTGGAAGAGTGAAGTGTGAAAATGGACAGAAGGGTAACACTTTATTTTACAGTGTCCTTGTTACATATGTTATGTGCACTTATATAGTAATAACAGTAAATTATGCATAATTGCATGCAACTAACCATAAATGAAACCTTAACCGTAATCCTAACCCTATAGGAAGTACATGTAGTTGCTTAATATTACTCATTACTTAAATATATAAATTACACTATAACAATGACACCTTAAAATAAAGTGTAACCGACAGAAGTTTTTAATTCTTAAATATAAGCATTATCTCTAACTCTTTCATTAGCAAGACTTAAAATGTATATTTTTTTTTATACTGTTGAGACTGTATGATATTGCAAGGCTATACTTCCACAAAATACTGATGAATATTGTAAAGATTTGTGGGCCTGAGAAACAGCAGAATATATTCCCACGTGTCCTTGCAGGATGCCCTTGAATAACTGTGTACAATATTCACAGGAAGGTTTTTGTAACGTTGTGGCTCCATCTACTGGCAAAGAAGTGATTTGCATTTTGAGATAATAGTGTTAAAGGGTTATTAGTTCACTATAAAATTAACATTTTGCCATGTTCCAAACCTGTATGAGTTTCTTTCTTCTGATGAACATAAAAGAAGATGTTTTCAAGAATGTCAGTAACCAAACAGTTTTTGGACCCCATTGACTTCCATAGTATTTTTCTTCAGTCAATGGGGACGAACAACTGTTTGGTTACCAGCATTCTTCAAAACATCTTCTTTTATGTTACACACAGGAAAGAAACTTATACAGGTTTGAAACAACAAAAGGGTGAGGAAATGATGACAGAATTTTGGGTGAATCCCTTTAAATGTAATTTAGACAAAAGTTCCTTATTCAACTACTCAATCTCAAGTCACACAGAGCCCATGTACTGTAGGCTAGAGAAGAGAAAACATGAGAGACGGCATGCAGAGAAATACTTGTCACAAAAGAGATACCCCGATAAGATATGCAACAGTGATTTCAGTGTAAAGTAGCTAACTCTCCTATCATAACTCTCTGTAATGTCAGCTTTGGGCCCATTGCTTATCACTAGGCTATATAATGTAGTGAAAGCACACAAACTACATGCATTAATGACTTGAATTGTTTTAGAAATAAGTGCTTGTATTTTTTTATTGTAGGGTAACCTAAGTTTTTTTTTTTTTTTTTTTTTTTGCTGTACTGCTAAAATACTTACCAGAACATGTGCTTTTTTTTTGTTTGTCATGTAATGCCTTTATCTATCTACAAACAAAATAAAAGAAAATGTATATAAATAATTCGCATTTTCCATAATTAATTGTTGTAGACTATAGGAGCAATGCCGGGTTCAGTTTAAAACACTCATTTGAACATGCAAAAATAGATTTTTAAGCCTAAATTTAAGTGAAATATGCTGACATATTTTATACTCTTGATTGTTTTCAAATATTTTTAATGTATGCATGTGCACAGGGCCTAAAATTAACACTCGCCAAGCGCCAAATGCGAGTAAAAATCGGCGTTGGCGAATTTATGAAAAGGTGTCAATTTGTAGTTGGATGGTAATGCAATGTTGGACGCATTGAACGGTTGGGCCAGTGCTGCATCATCACAGAAGGTTAAGCCTTGCCTTAAATATACAAGCGCAAGAAGATGCAAAAGGGAACTCAATTCGATCCTCACACACTGCAAACATCCTAATAATAACAGCATCCTAATAATCCTGCATGCTGTGTCATTAATGTTAATCAAACAACAAAAGAAAAAGAGAAATCACTCACTGCTCTTGTCTGAATAACTTTTTAAACTTTAATAAGGCTTATGTTTAATTTAAACAGTGAAGACAATGTTATTTTACATTTGATTAGCCTACTTTATTAAATGTCTGCACTTGAAAACTACCATTGGACCTTTCCTGAAAGCACAGTTTATTTCAGTTTTATCTTTGTTCTGTTGTATTTGTTTGTGCTGTTACTGTTTATTTCTCTTTAATAATGTTTCAAACTAGGCTAGTTTTAGCTGTGGTATCGAAACTGAAATAGAGAATTGTGACTTTTCACTGTTATCAAAAATGTAGCTGTCATATGTTTCATGGTCGGTAAAACATATTAATGGTCGGTAATAAATATATAAGACGCCGGCCTTTCAAAAAGTTAGTTTTAGGCCCTGATATGCATAATAAGTGGCAGTGCTATGGTTTTGTGACTGTAATCATTTTTCACAATGGTTTCAGATATACAGTAGGCCTATACACTGTCCCATAATTAATACAGTTAAATATGAGACCACATTCGTATATCTTCACTAAAATTATGATCCCTCAACAACTGATTTCCTGAGCGAACTAGCATGCTAGCATGTCCCAAAAAACATTATATTGAAGAACTCAAATGACTAATCAAAACATTAACAGTTCATTTTCATGATAAGAGAAGAATACTATTACTTTAAATTTTTCTAATTTATAACCAATACGACATCTCACTTTTAATTTTTATCAAGCAAAACCATAGACTGTAAAAAAGAGCAAAACATTATGATGAACCTTGGTTTAGTTTCGCTTCCCTTCCAGAAGACGGCGCCGTAGTTCAGTCACATCAATACCAATATCCGGGCAACTGGAACGAAGAAGAAGAGAGATTCCGTCAGGAAAGACTTCGGGATAGATAACTAAATCGAAAAAATGGCTTTTCTGTCCAGTGGTGATGATTTATTTGACCCCATTGTCATGGCCGATAACAGGTAAAACCAACGATAAACAGAAACAACTGCTGCTTCACGTGACGGTCTTCGTTTCTCTCAGTAGTTCAGTGTGTCATTAGGTTTAGTTCAGTCAGTGACCGTCAATGTAAATGTTTTTAAATGTGTTCAGGCTCATAAATGCTCTCTTGTTTTAGGTTTCATGTTGAAGGTTATCAGGAAGGGTTTGAAGAGGGAACTCGACAGGGAACCATCGAGGGTCGAAACCACGGGCGGCTGCACGGAGCCAAACTCAGTGCTGAGGTGAAGGATGGACTAATACACACACATGATGGCAATGGCATATTCAGTGGCTTTACATTGAAGAAATATCACCTTTAGTACACTAGCAATAAATCTCTTTACAGGTTTCACATCTTTTCAGTATTCATATTGACTGACTCTTCTGGAAAAGCAGTGTCAGGGTTTTTCTCTTGTGTTTTTATTACAATGGCCTTTGAACAGGCAGTTGACATCAGTGACTGACAGCAGTGATTCATCTAAAACGGTTTACATCATTTATATAGTTGTTATTATTATAGATTTTAATTTCCTTTTCCTCTTTTCTTATTTCATATTATTATTATTATTCATGGAATTTATTGAGAAACATCAAAAATATCTAAAAATATCTGATTTTTAAAAAATAAGTTTCTTGAGCTCACCAAGGCTGCATTAATTTGATGCCGAATACAGTTAAAATTGTATAATTAATATATTTTAAAATGTAATTTATTCCTGAATTTTCAGCACCATTACTCCAGTCTTTATGATTCTTCAGAAATTCTAATTCTAATAAATTCATATTCTAATATGCTGATTTGATGCTCAAGAAAGATTTCTGATTATTATCAATTCTGAAAACTGTATTTTTGCTGCACAATATTTTTGACCGTGATAGACTACAATTCAAAAGTTTGGGGTAAGTACAAGTAAAAATAAATAAATAACTTTTATTCAACAAGGATGCATTAAATAAATAAAACCAAATGTGACAGTAGAGCAATCTGGTACAAATGGTTTCTATTTCAAATTCCTTTGAAATGTTTATTCATCAAAGAATCCTGAAAAACAAACCCCACTAAAATATTAAGCAATAAGAACTGTTTTTAATAGATAACTGATCATAATATAACAGCCCTTATTAATAATCAAGAACCAATAATAATTGAGCAGCAAATCAGAATATTAGACTGATTTCTGAAGGATCATGTGACACTGAAGAAAGTTATTTTAAATTGTAATTTCACAGTATTACTGTATTGAATCATCAAATGTAGCCTTGGTGTGTAGAAGAAAATCTTAATTATTCCAAACTTTTGACTGTTACTGTCTATTGCATTAAAAGTGTGTGCAGAACATGGAACAAATACAGTTTTATATATCACATTTTTATGCAAACTTTTGTTACTGCGAAAAGGTAAATGCATTAAATGTCCTATTTTTCCAGGTGTCTTTTTATAATGGATTTGCTCTTGCATGGAAATGTCTCCTTGAAAATAACAGTGATGTTAAAGCGAGGTATGTTCTGCAGCACATAACAAAGGAAACAAAACAAATGATTCATCTGCCTGCTAACTTGCAGAGTTTCTCCTAGGAAAAGGCTGAAAGCCATGGAGTCTTTGCTCGGAGTGATCCAGAACTTCCCATACGGAGACCCTCAGTATGAGAAACTTCAAGAGGACATGGAAAGAGTGCGTGCCAAATTTAGACAGGTAATCTCTTTAACCACATCGCACTTTCTTTTTGTTTTTCAAATTAAGAATATATATATATATATATATATATTATATTATATTAGAGCTGGGTAAAAAATATCGATTTCTCGATTTTAATCGATTCTCATTTTTACGAACCGATATCGATTCTTAAATCCCAAGAATTGATTAGTCATCCTGTTTTCAGTTGATGAATGAATGGAACATTGTAACGCACGTCCCATCCAATAAATCGCAATAATCTTTGTGCTTTGTTACTATTGATATGAAACGAAGTCTCAGATTTCAAATTACGTCCATTTTCTTATGAAATTCAAAAACATAAATACCGTTTTGCCACTGTGGCGTGAGATCGCTCAAGAAAAGCAGCACATGATCTTCTCTTCCGCTTTAACACCAGTTACAGTGCGAAATAAACATGAATGAGCATCTGAAAGTGTGTTAAAAGGTAGAGTACAACTTATCGAAATCCGTATCATGTCACATGGAATCGCTCAATCAGTGTTTCAACCGTGGAAAGACGTCAGTAAAACAGCTTGTAAACAATGTCATGTAACGTCACATTTACCTCAGAAAAACCATATCCAGTGACCATAAACTCGTTAGTCAGCTAGAAAAATTAACTCTAGAGAGGAGCATTTTGCTAAATATACGCACCATATTACATATTCATTATAATTTTAATGTTCTTCAATTTTTAATGCATGTTTGAATAAATCTGGCAGGTTTTTATGACAGCCACCATTTAAATGTTTATATTTCATATAACTTTATTATTATAAAAATAAATAAAAGTTTAATTTAAGTTTGTATACAAATCAGTTTACAGCATTAGTTAAGAGATTTGTTTTCCTCGAGAAAATTTGCCATGTATTGTACCTGATATCCAAAATAATCAATATTGAATCGAATCGGAATCGAATTGCAAGCTTGTGAATCGAAATCGAATCGAATTGTGAAATTTGTGTCAATACTCAGCCCTAATATATATATATATATATATATATATATATATATATATATATATATATATATATATATATATATATATGTGTGTATGTATGTATACAGTGAGGAAAATAAGTATTTGAACACCCTGCTATTTTGCAAGTTCTCCCACTTGGAAATCATGGAGGGGTCTGAAATTGTCATCGTAGGTACATGTCCACAGTGAGAGACATAATCTAAAAAAAAAATCCAGAAATCACAATGTATGATTTTTTTAACTATTTATTTGTATGATACAGCTGCAAATAAGTATTTGAACACCTGTCTATCAGCTAGAATTCTGACCCTCAAAGACCTGTTAGTCTGCCTTTAAAATGTCCACCTCCACTCCATTTATTATCCTAAATTAGATGCACCTGTTTGAGGTCGTTAGCTGCATAAAGACACCTGTCCACCCCATGCAATCAGTAAGAATCCAACTACTAACATGGCCAAGACCAAAGAGCTGTCCAAAGACACTAGAGACAAAATTGTACACCTCCACAAGGCTGGAAAGGGCTACGGGGAAATTGCCAAGCAGCTTGGTGAAAAAAGGTCCACTGTTGGAGCAATCATTAGAAAATGGAAGAAGCTAAACATGACTGTCAATCTCCCTCGGACTGGGGCTCCATGCAAGATCTCACCTCGTGGGGTCTCAATGATCCTAAGAAAGGTGAGAAATCAGCCCAGAACTACACGGGAGGAGCTGGTCAATGACCTGAAAAGAGCTGGGACCACCGTTTCCAAGGTTACTGTTGGTAATACACTAAGACGTCATGGTTTGAAATCATGCATGGCACGGAAGGTTCCCCTGCTTAAACCAGCACATGTCAAGGCCCGTCTTAAGTTTGCCAATGACCATTTGGATGATCCAGAGGAGTCATGGGAGAAAGTCATGTGGTCAGATGAGACCAAAATAGAACTTTTTGGTCATAATTCCACTAAACGTGTTTGGAGGAAGAAGAATGATGAGTACCATCCCAAGAACACCATCCCTACTGTGAAGCATGGGGGTGGTAGCATCATGCTTTGGGGGTGTTTTTCTGCACATGGGACAGGGCGACTACACTGTATAGGCCTTTATCACAACACAATAGAACGCCGGAAGTAGCCGCGAAGCAGTGTACAGCGTCTTCCGGTTATTGCATTCACCATGGCTTCATGTTAATTATCACTGGACTACTTCGCTCTCGCGTCTCCCAAAAGTTTCATTTTTTTTTTGTTTTCTTGATTCCATTTGAATGGTTTAATTAAATTGTTATAACCAATTGTTTAAAATGTAATGATTTAAGCAAAAATTTCTTCAAAGGTTAACCAAACTTTTATTTTGACGGGTTGCCGTGTAGACCTTCTCTCTGTGTTTTATGATGATAGTTTCTCTCAAATGAAGCTAAAAAATGCAGCTGAAGTGACTCTCAGAGCGGCTGTGTTGATAAAGTGCATTAATGTTAATAAGTAAGGCTGAAAAAAATCGCGAGCGTCATGCGTGCCTCAGTGTGTGTGTGTGTGGTAAATGAAACGCGTCGGTGCCATTCATTCACAGAGACACGCAGAACATGCACGATTCCTATTTAAATAGTCTTTATGCGGTTTAATATTGACAGACACTGGTCTATATCGCGATTTTATTTAAGTTTACTGACCTACTTTTCATCTAAATGTGTAACTAAGTAACCACCGGAAGTGCGAGTACACTGCTTGGCGATTTCGAACGTTCCGAAACCAGGAAATGAGATAAAGGCCTATTAAGGAGAGGATGACCGGGGCCATGTATTGCGAGATTTTGGGGAACAACCTCCTTCCCTCAGTTAGAGCATTGAAGATGGGTCGAGGCTGGGTCTTCCAACATGACAATGACCCGAAGCACACAGCCAGGATAACCAAGGAGTGGCTCTGTAAGAAGCATATCAAGGTTCTGGCGTGGCCTAGCCAGTCTCCAGACCTAAACCCAATAGAGAATCTTTGGAGGGAGCTCAAACTCCGTGTTTCTCAGCGACAGCCCAGAAACCTGACTGATCTAGAGAAGATCTGTGTGGAGGAGTGGGCCAAAATCCCTCCTGCAGTGTGTGCAAACCTGGTGAAAAACTACAGGAAACGTTTGACCTCTGTAATTGCAAACAAAGGCTACTGTACCAAATATTAACATTGATTTTCTCAGGTGTTCAAATACTTATTTGCAGCTGTATCATACAAATAAATAGTTAAAAAATCATACATTGTGATTTCTGGATTTTTTTTTTTTAGATTAAGTCTCTCACAGTGGACATGCACCTACGATGACAATTTCAGACCCCTCCATGATTTCTAAGTGGGAGAACTTGCAAAATAGCAGGGTGTTCAAATACTTATTTTCCTCACTGTATATATATCTATTATTATTTTTTTATTTATTTATTTTTTTACATTGTATTCATTAAAATGACATCTACCTAACACATCTCACCTCTACAGGTGTGCTCTTTACTGAACGTGTCAACAGACTTTAAAGAATATGTGCGTGGATCAACAGGAATGTCTTTCTGAGACTCCAGGAGTCTTCCAGCAGTCGATGCAAACTCATGATGCTCATCTGCAGACGCCGCCGCTCGAGATGAGGCGGTTTTTGGTGTTCACATGCAGTGTGTACAGGTGTGGACCGTCATCACTCTCACTGGAGTCGTACGGCAGGTCTTAATACAACACTCAACGGTAGAGTTTGAGTGGTATTCTTAGGAGTTTGGTGGTTTTAAAGTGAGATATAAAGGGTGAAATGGCAATGACAGTCAATCTCGTATACGAGACAAACCAGAGTCACTGTCTTTAAAAGAATATTCCATCTTGCAAAATGATTTTTAATATTTTTTAACCATTCCAGTGTGCAGAAGAATGACTTTAATCTGTATACATCTTTAATGGACAGTGCTGTTCAAATAACTCCATCTTGTGGTGAAATTGGAGAATTGTTCTTGCAGTTTTGTGGCTCCGCCTGCTGGTGAACTGCAAGTACAGTAGGATTGCCACTTTTGAATTAGAATAATAAATGGATAAATGTAGCACAGACAGTTTTTACAGGAGATGCTGTACAAGTTTTGACTTAAAAGGCTTATTATTAGGGAACAATTATTAGGAACAATTATTTTTATCTTTAAAGGAAATGTTTTTTTGTATAATTGTGTTAAATGATTTTGAATGGAAAGACAAAGTTAAAAAATAAATAAAATATAAGTTAAGAATGATCCACATTTGTTACTTATTTGGTTGTATAGCTGTCTAAATATGATCCTCCTTATATTTTATTGATAATAATAATATCTTTTACAAATTATTACTGTTGTTATCAATACTTGTTAATGTTATATGTTGTTGGTCCTTTATTAGTTAAACTTTTCTGACCTATTTTATTAGGTCTCCTTTAGACATTTTAATATCTATTTTTGAAGGTCATATAATTAAGAGCTGCTGGATTAGAGTGATTTAATATTACACACACATCTGCTGTTTGCAGAAATCTTAGTCACACCAAGGACAATAACTAAAACGATAAAGATATAGTTTTAAAGTCCCCCTGTAGTCAATAATTTTATCTCTGAAACTCATCTTTGATCACCAAAATGACATTTAAAAAAAAAATTCTTGAAAGAAATGTCTTCATGCCTTAAAATATCTTGAATGTAACTCGACACCCTTGCCTCATTTAGTATACGCGGTTCTATGAATATGCAAATGAGCCCCGCCTCCACTCACTCAGCTCAGAGATCCACTCGTTGACGATCACACGTTGATCTGATTGGTTACAAGGTAGTTTGTGGCGTCAGAAACACCAGCGATTTGATTCACTGCAGTTTTAAAGAGAAAATACTCAGCAATGGTGTCAACTTATGAATTTACACATGGTTTGTCTTAAGCATATTAAAAACACCACATAGACATATAAACAACATTAAAAGCTTGATTTTCACCACAGGGGGATTTTAAAAGTCATTCTAAAAAGATTGACAGCCAATCAGAATCCATCCTGCACCCAAAAATTGCAGCGCACGCTTAGAATAAACAGAGCGATAGTTATCATTATAGTTATCGTTCTTGGTGTGCACGAGCCTTTAGTTAAAGGGTTAGTTCACCCAAAAATGCAAATTCTGTCATAATTACTCTCCCTCATGTTGTTCCAACCCTGTAAGACTTTCGTTCATCTTCAGAACACAAATTAAGATATTTTTGATGAAATCTGAGAGCTATCTCACTCCTCCATAGGCTTCTTGGTAATTGAAACTTAACGGCCCAGAAAGTTAGTAAAGACAATGTTTAAAATAGTCCAAGTGATACAGTGGCTCAACCTTAAGTTTATCAAGCGACGAGAATACTTTTTGTGCGCAAAGAAAACAAAAATAACGACTTTATTCAACTGTTGATTTTCTTCTGTGTTTCTCTGAGTGAGTTCACGTAGTGTAACAGCGCAGCGCTTCTGGGTTGTACGTCAGAACGGAGGCTCACTATTGGCCAACGCTGGTCATGTGTGTGATGCTGGCCAATAGTGAGCCTCTGTTCTGACGTACAACCCAGAAGCTCTGCGCTGTTACACTACGTGAACTCACTCAGAGAAACACAGAAGAAAATCAATAGTTGAATAAAGTCGTTATTTTAGGGTTTTTTTTGCGCACAAATAGTTTGATAAACTAAAGTCTTACGGGGTTGGAACAACATGAGGGTGAGTAATTACTGACAGAATTTGCATTTCTGGGTGAACTATCCCTTTAACAGCCCTGAATCCTCAGAGATTCCTCAGTGCTGTTTCAGGGGTGGTCAGCAGATAGTTTTCCTCCCCTCTCCTGGGCCCAGAACGGGGACAGTTGCTGTGGCCGTAACAATGCAGGAGTGGGGCCCGTGCGAGAGGCCAGGGGGCTGCGCGACGCTCTCTGGTTTTGTTCTGCTTTCCTCACACTTGAAGCCTGAGGTGCAGATCAGAATTCAGGCAGACAGGAGTTGGCAGCGTATTAGAGGGTGTTTCTGGAGATGGCAGCTGGTCTACGCCGTGGGCAGCAGCAGGTAAACACCAGGCTCCTTCTGAGCCCTGACAGATAAAACCCTGCTCTTCCCTGAAGACCTGCTGCTACATCAGTCGTCTTCTGCTGTTTGGAGTCACACAAGGTTTGGTTTAGACATTAACTGGAAGCCAGAACTACACATATTATAAAGTGACCCCAAGAAGTACTGGACACTGAATATCGTTGCATTAGAAAATAACATCAAATCAAGTGTCCTCTGAGCCATTTTTGCTTTAAAGTCACCATGAAATGAATATGCATAATTCCTCGTAATCTTCAGTCAAAATAACTTTCAGCAAAATCTCTTCTCTGATGGCGTGTTTACTGGAGTGAGGGCGGGGCAACCTGTCACTCACATGAGATCAACCAATAGCAAAACACAACCATCCAATCAACTCCCAGTTGACAAAATCAAGCCCCGCCCCCAACATTTGTTCTTGTACGAGAAGCTGTTTCACTAGTAATAGTTCAATGGTAAAAAAAAGACTATCGTTTAATGCCAGCTTCAAAACAAGTGGGTGATTTTAGTTGATGTTCAGTATGAAGTCAGTTCTCAAGTTCACTCATAGTTCATCATCACGAATGTGTTCCACTACTGTTTCACAACCACAAAGTGTCACACTATCTACTGTTGCATCATCCACATCTTTATCATCCTTCTTGAGAAATGCTTTGGTTGAAAATGTGCGTGTTCTGTCCTTCTTTTCTTGGTTTGATGTTTTGGTATCCAATATAATGATTTAAAGGGTTAATTCACCCAAAAATTTAAATTATCCCATAATTTACTCACCCTCAAGCCATCCTAGGTGTATATGACTTTCTTCTTCCAGCCAAACACAATCTGAGTTATATTAAAAAAATATCATAAAAGTGATCCATACGCCTCCAGGGGGTTAATAAAGGCCTTCTGAAGCGAAGCCATGGGTTTTTGTAAAGGAAATATCCATATTTATAACTTTATAAAGAGTGACCTCTTTCCACAAACTTTTGAGCCACAATCCACTTCATTTTGCAACGCTGATGTAAGCTATTTTAGATGTAAATAACTAAGAATAACATTAAACAGTAAGTGCAGTAAACGGTTAAACTATTTGCGCTACTAACCAGTGTGTTTATAATTATGACAATGCATTCAAATAATATAAGAAATACCAGTTTGCAAAATCAAGCAGCATAACAAGCTATTTTGCACTGCTAAAAATAACTGTAAGCGAATGACACCGGAAGCCTCACACATTTAAACGTACAGTATGGCATTTTTCGCCACTAGGGGTCGCTGACCTATTTACAATAACAAAGGCGTAGTTTGATGACGCAACATTTGCTAAGAATTATGGATCTTGTCGTCAACGTCAAGCCGACCGATCTAATAATGTTTATGGATGACTGAATACATCGATGCTTTTATCATGACTGTGATATGAAGCAGTTCGGGATTGCTAAGAGACAGCTATCAGCTCCAAACGCGATGCGAGTCCCGCGGATATAAAAGGAATATGGACATTTCATTATACCGTACTACACGCAGAATTACTACTCACAGGTCAGTTTATTAGACAAATTAAACTTGTGAGGTAACGCAGCGCTGTTTCACTTGGTCTAACATTACACTATCACACTAAACTGCATTTGAATGTGTTGAAATGTATGTGTTAGTCTGTCTGTATGAGACTAGCAGTAAACTAGATCAACATTAGAATAACATACAGATCATATTCTGACATTTTATCATTGTTGAACTATAAAACATTGATTAGTTTTATGTAAATGTGCTCACCTGTTTAATAAAGTACATGTAGAAGCGGTCGAAGTCTCGGACGTGGAGCTCTCGTTTGTATACTGTCTATGGGAGCTCTCGGCATCTCGAAAACACCGCGCTGATATTGATTCTCGTTTTAGTTCTCCTTTTTTATCCAAAGTCTGCTTGCCATGGTCCATAATGTTTGAACGAAACAACAACAGCGTGCAAATAGACATTGCGAACTACAAAGTTGTCCGCGTCAGTCTCTTTGGTTACTATCAGACGGCTCTGGTTCATAGCTCTGGTTGCTATGGCAGCACGAGCGGAAACCAGGGACAACGCGGATATGACGCCATTGGTGGCGACAAAACGGAAATAAAGAAACGGGACGTTTCTCGAATTAAATTACAAATTTCTCCTGGTTTGAAAGTTGTTGGAAACAGTCGGGATAATGGGATAAAGTACACAACTAAAACAAATATATAACATAGATATAGTGATTTTTGCTATTTTTAAAGCAAAAAAGTTACATATTGTGCCTTTAATACGCACCTGCTTGTACATTAAAAATAACGGTGGATATCATCCACAAATGATAATTCTGTCATCATTTACTCATCCTCTGTCATTCCAAACCTTATTATGAACGAGTGTGTTTTGGGATTGAAATGACATTGATGCCACTGGCTTTCTTTGTATGTAGGTAATATTGTTTTCTTCTGCTGAAGAAAGAGTCACACAGGTTTGGAAAGACGCGAGGGTGAATAAACGATGACAGGCAGGGAACTCTCTTTATTCTGCTCAAATATTATGATCTTTATGAGTGGCTGTAGAGTCAGGTGTCTCTATCATTTGTCATGTTTCTCAGATTATTGTGTGTGTGAGCGAGGGAGAGACTAATTCCAAATGCAGAACAGAAGAACATGAACTTGGGGGGTGTAAGACAGAGGGCTGAGTCTGTGAAAGAGAGTTAGAGGAGCAATGTTTCTTTGGTTTCCTTTCAGTTGTGGAACAGAGTGGATGGGGCCAGCGAAAGGGAGGGAGGCCGAGAAAATGAAGCAGGACGCTGGAAGGTTTCAGAAAATGTTCAGGAATTTCAGGAGCAGGTGGCGAGTGGTGACATGAAAGGAGGACGTGACAAATGCAACCGACGGGCACTTGAAAAAAAAAGGCCCCAAGTTGAATGGTGGCATAGTATCTCCCTTTTTTGCCTTGGTGCCTCATACCCCCCACTCTTTCCCTCACACACACACACACAAGCTCCAATCTCAGCATTGAGCTGCTCGCTTCCTCACATGGTTCATGATGTGGATGATAAATGCGCAATTCCTATTCACAGCACAGACAAGAAAGGTTCAGCCACTTCACTCAGATGAGGGGGTGGGTGGGGGGCATGTGGCCACGAGGGAGGCTGGTCGAGTTTTGGCTAGTCGTCACATACTGTACACGCTAATATAACATTTCACTTCTGATGTAATGATCTCAATGAGCGCTGACAACATGAATCTTCATGGTCGTTTAACGCTGATCAGAGTCGCTGTAGACTTGAACATGATCATTTGTGTCTTGAAAATGAATGGAGTTTTAAAAAATATCTTTGACTCTAACGAGAGATTTGTAAAAATTAGTAGAACTTCATTCTATCCGTTTCACCTGGAAGTATCTATCGGTAAATAATCACCAGAATAAAGCAAATAGCAAAACAAGGCCCATACCTCGAGACCATATAGTGCCTACATTGGCCCCACCAACACAATCTCATAGCAGTTCGTAACTATTTTACGTTTTGCTTAATTGGTGGCTAATCTCAAATCTAATTCAAACCTGCAACCACTACAACATTTGAAAATCATGGCGCATCACACACTACAAGATATTCTTAAGATTATCATGCCAGATTTAGCACCTCACGTGATCTCACTAAATCATTCAATTTAAAATGCGGCCCGCAAGATTTGATCTGTAATTGCCTCACTGTGACAGAAATAAGCGGTGTGCTTCGGATAAAAAAGTAGCAAGTAGACTTTTGATGCATTAAGGTGAAGCAGAATTCATAGTGTCCCCAAAAAGTATGAATGTCACTGCATTCCATAAAATATTAAACCAGATCCGGCATCAGGAAACAAATTAATCTATAGATCTTGTCAGTTATGATGTTGTCTTAGGCGAGTTTTGCAGCTTATCCATGAAGATCACAAAACTCCTGTAAATAAAGGTTTTTGCAGTGATGCCAGAAGAACCAGTTTGGTTCCCCAAAGAACCTTTCAGTCAACAGATTTTTTTTTTTTTTTTCTTAGTAGAAAGATTTGTAAGTAGCTTTTAATAACCTAAAGAAACCTTTTCCACTATAAAGAAACTTGTGGAATGCAAAGGTTCCATGGATTTGAAAGGTTCTTTATGGAACCATCAATATCAATAAAGAAGAGGAGGAGATATTTAATATAGATAGATAGATAGATAGATAGATAGATAGATAGATAGATAGATAGATAGATAGATAGATAGATAGATAGATAGATAGATAGATAGATAGATAGATAGATAGATAGTTTAGTGTCGGCCCAGATCCGGCACACATCTGGTACATATACTCTTGGGTGTCAGTTGTTTAAACTTTCATAGTCATGTGATGAACTACATCTTCGGTTACTCTTCTCGGACATATGAGTGAACTTGAGGAGAGGGAATTCAGAATAGCCTAAGCTTTTACCTCACTAAAAGATTGTAAGAGTAGCCAGTACTTAGTTCTGAATTCAGCCAACCTAGCAGGTTTTAGTAATCCTAAAAACCCAGATTAACTGGTTCAGGTGTTTAATTATAGGGTTGCAGTGAAACTATGCAGATCCAGATCCACTAAAATCACCTTGACACTAGTTGGTTATGGTACTGACAAGATCTATAGATTAATTTGTTTCCTGATGCCGGATCTGGTTTAATATTTTATGGAATGCAGTGACATTCATTCTTTTTGGGGACACTATAAATTCTGCTTCACCTTAATGCATCAAAAGTCTACTTGCAGCTTTGATCCGAAGCACACCGCTCATGTCTGTCACAGTGAGGCATTTACAGATCAAATCTTGCGGGCCGCATTTTAAATTGAATGATTTAGTGAGATCACGTGAGGTGCTAAATCTGGCATGATAATTTTAAGAGTATCTTGTAGTGTGTGATGCGCCATGATTTTCAAATGTTGTAGTGGTTGCAGGTTTGAATTAGATTTGAGATTAGCCACCAATTAAGCAAAACGTAAAATAGTTACGAATTGCTGTGAGATTGTGTTGGTGGGACCAATGTAGGCACTATATGGTCTTGAGGTATGGGCCGTACATGGGTTTGTCCATGGGTTTCATGCCGTACCTATATCTGAATTAGCTCCAGTATGGACATGCACCCATGGACAAACCCACGTAGATATACCTCAAGACCATATCGTACCTACCCAGCTTCTCAGATCTTTGGCTAATGTTTTGGCAAGGCTCTCTCAAAGTTATGAACAAACGTTCTTCCAATAAGCGTTAATATTATTCGTTCAAAGTTATCTGGTCTTTTAAAATGTTATGAAAACGTTATCGCAAACACCTACTTGTACTTTGTTCATGGAACAGTTTTTCTGAAATGTTTTAATTGGACGTTCCTCTAACATTTGTTCAGAGAACACTCAAAAGTTACATTTCCATAATGTTAACAAAATGGAATGTTTCATTAACGGTCGTACATAACCAACAAAATACTTTTTAAAAACATTAAAAAAATTGGATGTTTTGAACATTCGGAAATAACACTTTTATAACTTTTCATAACAGAACGTTCTTAAGGCGGGGACACTCCAAGCCGACGGTCCGCCATCGGGCAATATTGGGCTGTTTTTGAGCATTGGTTGGCTTTGTTTTTTCAGCGTGTTCCGCAAAGTTGGATTCAGCATCGGATTGGCTGTTCAGTTTAGCAAACGAGTCAGTGCACGAGAATAAACATGAAAGTGATGAAAGCGAGCAAAGAAGACAAGATGGTACAGACAGAAGGCTGTTATAATTTTACCTCATCTTGCCTGAGCTTTGATGATTGATATTCAAAATGGCATGCAAGCGCTGCTTTGTTTACGGTTTGTATATGTGCAGTCCTAGTTTCAGTTTCAGACGAAAATAGACTATTGATGATACCTGCTGATATAGTTGTTTCCTTACAACCATGCCTTTAGTCCCTTTGGTGTGTTCAAGCGCAGCTTTTTGGCCGAGACGCAGCTGACGAGAGGAGACAACACTGTCAGCCTTCGTCACCACTAGTTCTTTGTTCATTTTTTTGTTAGCTGAGTACATTGGCCCCACCATGAAAAAGTTGGCTGGGAGACTACATGCACTTTTCACACGTGAACAGAGTTTAGTTTTTGCATGCAGCCACAATGTCAGATCTTGGAAAGGCAAACCTTCGAAAGGTAGCACTTTAGCCTTTTGGAACAGTGTGTATGAGGGGAGCAATGTGGCTCCTTCATCTGAAACCGCAGACACTGAGATGCCAAAAGCCAAAGACACAGTATTATCTCAGACCTCAGTCAGTAGCGTAGGTGCGTGAAATAGTCCGAGTTCTTTCTTTCTTGCAGTCTCCTCACTGATGTCTGCAGTGTGTTTCAAAACACAACATCAAAGACTGTCTGTCGGGGATGCCAGATAATACTTTGACAATAAAAGAAGGGTATCACCTGCTTGACACATGAGAGAACAGCGTTTATTTACTCAACAGACCAATCCTTTCTCGCCTCAGCAAGGTTCAACATTCACTTCCTCTAAAATGTTGTTAATTTCTGAATCTGCTTGAGCTGTGCACATCAAACATATCTTCAATTTCCTGGTTAATTAATATTTAGTAAATCAAGAGCATCCTGTTTCCAGCTGCTTATCTTTGAAGGCGTTTGACTCAAAGACGGCCTGACAATCTTTTTCTTACTATGCAATTGCTGATATATTTAATATCTTAAGCATTCCGTTTTCCATGTGCCATAAGGGTGAATTGAGAGAAATTGGGCCATTTTCCCAGCAAACAAAAATATGTTCTAAGAACGTTTTGCTAATGTCGCCATTACGTTATTTCTGAATGTTCGCAGAATGGATAAAACATCCAGTTTTTTTCTTGGTTATGTTAATATTAAGGGGACATTCCATTTTGCAAACATTATGGGAATGTTACATTTAAATGTTCTCTAAACATTCCGAAACGTTCCATGAACGATGTATGAATAATGTTTTCGTGCAAACATTTTGAGAACATTTTTAAAGACCGGGCAACTTTGAATGAACGTTTTCTTTACGTTACTGGAATAACATTTGTTCATAACCTTGGGAGAACCTTGCCAAAACGTTAATGATGGGTTAATATTTAGCATTTCTTAAGAGGGTGCTTGTTGAAAGACATTTTGGTTACACTTTATTTTAAGGTGTCATTGTTACAATGTAATTATACTGTACATTTACGTACGGTAACTCTTTATTTGACAGTGTCCTTGTTACATATGTTACATGTACTAAATTATGCATAATTACATGCAACTAACCCTCAACCAAACCCTAATCCTACCCTAACCCATTATAGGGAAATATAGTAAGTACATGTAGTTGCTTAATATTACTCAGTACTTAAATATATAATTACACTGTAACTGTAACCTTCAAATAAAGTGTAACCTTAAGTACTGAGTAATACTAATTAACAACATGTACTTACTATAGGGTTAGGATTTGGTTGAGGGTTAGTTGCATGTAATTATGCATAATTTACTGTTAAGTACATGTAACAAAGACACTGTAAAATAAAGTTACCGACATTTTTCATGCTTATTAGACCAAAATATATCAGAATACATTTTTTCCACATTTTTTATTTAATTAATGACTATCAAATTCATTAGCCTGATAAAACAATAAAATGTCATGACTTAAAGGGATAGACAATGAAAGTCTTTCATTGTATAGACACAAAGGTTGGAAATGTGCGGGATTTTCTATCCCTTTAACGTTTAGCATCAAAAGCTGTGCGAGCACAATACAAATACAAATCACGCGAGACGAGTGGTTTTTGAAGCTCAAGTTTTATTCTAGTTAACCTCATGTCTAAGATGGGTCAGCAAGATTGTGCATTTCAGACCAGTGACCGGTTTGTGAACAATAATAAAAATAAAAAAATCAAACATTGTATTTCAGGATCACCACATTTTGATCCTTGGGAATGAATACCATATTGAACTAAAAGACTACAGGTTTGAGACACAATGCCAAGCTTTTATCATGTGGGGAAGGGAGGATGCAGTCAATCACTTCTCAATTCCCCCTAAACACATTCAAGAGAAAAGCTTGGGACCTCCACGGCCTCCTTTCCTCAATTGCATGACAGTCTCTTGGTGTGTGTTTGTGAAACGCACCGATATACATGCTAGTTTTCATCATTCAGTTGAATTTCCACCTTGAGGTAAAAAAAAAGAGAAGATTCCTGATACTACAGAGGATAATATATCTGTGTCCCCTGGGTCCTGGATCACCTCTCCCATCATCATTCCTAGCTTATCGCCACCGCATCTCTTTCAGCAAATCACTTCTAGACTCAATACAAACATATAGCAGCACCATGTCAAAGGCTGAAGGGAATGAAACTAACCAACAAACAACCGAGTGAAGAATCCCATGAGTACTGAATGTGTGGCTCTTTACAAGGATACCAATTTGATGGGTTTATGCAAAAAAAAAAAAAAAAAAAAAAAAGATGAAGGGAAACATCACTGCTGATTGTAGCTGCGTCACATTTATTAAGACAACGTCTTGATGGGGGACATACCAAGTCTCCTGAATTCAGAACAAGACAGGCAGCCACTTATACATGAACATCTGCACTGTTAAATTACTACAAGACAAAACTATGGCTTTGTAAGTACACATGGCAGTCACACACGGTGTCATTTTTCAAATAAAAGCTTCATAAACTCATCAAGATGGGCTAGAAGAGACTTAAGTCTCCTTTACTGAAACAGCTAAAAAACTCCAAAGAGTTTATGGCACCAATTCCATTCAATGTGCTTTCTAATCGCTCGCATCAGGACCCAGTAGGATGATGATTAACATGTTCATTTACATTTTACAACAGGACTAACAGGCAAAACAATAAAATAAAATAACAATAGCACTAAAGAAAAAAATCCCAGACTAAATCAATGCTAAATCACGACTGTAGTTTGAGGTATTGTGGGTATAACAGAAACATATGACTATTTTTTTCATCTGCTTTTTGTTGTTTTTTTGTCTTTTTTTTTTGTTTGTTTCTTTGTTTTGGGAATAGCATAGCGTAGAAATCACATTAACAAAAATTGATCACATAAAAAAAAAAAAAAAAAAAACTACCAAAATGTTGTCAATAATATAATTTTCTATGAGAAAATTAAAACCTATTACATGGCATTGTGTTGACATTTTATATAAACAAAACCAAAAATAGCAGCAAAACAAGACAAGAGAAAGAAGCATGTCTTTTTCTTTTTGTTTTTTTTGTTTTTTTTTTGTTTTCCATTTGAAAGTTTCATACTTGCTGGAAATCCCTCCATAGCAGCTAAATATGAGGAGTGTCTTCTCCCAGGTTCTCCTCTTCTTTTTTTTTTATTCCTTTCTTAAAGTTCTGCTTTTACTCTTTGATGTCCAGCCATCACCCTTTTTTGCCTCCCTCTGCCATCTCTAACATCTCTCCTCCTCATCTTCCTCCCCTTCCAGAGATCCACAAGACAACTGACATCTCTGGGTTTGTGCAAAATCTACTTGAAGCCACAATTACTAGACCAGAGTACATCAACTATGGTGTCACGAGTTAGCAACTAGCGGGTCATTATACATACTTCGAACTTAGGTACACTTGGGCATCCGTGCATACTGGCCTTAAGAGGGGAACTGAGAGAAATAAATAGGTCTTAATCTTTGATTTGACAACGTAGTGTTTCGAAATGCGTTCTGTGGGATCGCACCTTAAACGTTCCCTCGCTGGCATCAGCATTGAAGCAAATATCTTCTCCATGTCCCCCTCTTCTCCTTTCTCTAACAGACCACTAACACTTTAGATAAAGAGACCTGCTCCGTCAACCCTTGCTCCATTCCATTGTTTTAACAACTGTGGATTTCTTTCTTTTATCTTTCTAAAAGTCAGCCTTAAACGACGGACTGAAAGTGCTTTTTTTTCTTTTTTAAATGGAATGGTTTTAGATAATACATGAATCTAAACAAAAAAGCAGACTGTGGACCGCAATGCAAGCTTTAGGCACGACATAAGCTTATTGTGTCATGGCAGTGATGACGTTACACATTAATATGGCAGTGAAGTCAAGGCAGTGATTTGAAAAGAAATGGTCCCATCTGGGCTCAAAAGTCCCTGGCAATCCACAGCCTTCTAGATCATAACAAAAAAATACATGCGTTACAAAATATATACTACGGTTACATAAACCATTTTGGAAGAGAAGAGAATCTTGTTAGGGAATCTGTCTAGGAATTATAATAAAGTGACTAAACGCATAGCAAGCGGGGATATATTTACACGGCTAGACTGCAGAAAAAGCAGGGAGCACTCAAGTGTAACAAGGTACTATCTATGAGAGAAAGAACTCGAACGTACAGATAATGTCTCTTCTCTTTCAAAAATAGTTTTTGACACGCTTGAATTTAAAATACCCAAGGTTGTCTTTTTAACGACAAGCCAAGGCAAGTTACAACTACTGTAGTCGTTTATACAATTTTAAAATCCTAGATACCATTTTTCACTCATTTTATTTTTGACTTAGGACATAGAGGGGGGGGGCAAAGGAGAGATTTCCCTGTCCTCCACCGGTGGTCCGGGCCAGCGATAGCCCAATCGTCAAAACCACAGGGGGTGCCGGTCAGCGGTCAACAGTTAGGGCGCGCTGAGGGGCAAGTTGTCGAGGTATTGGTCGGATGGTGGGGTGCAGGTAGGAGCCCGTTTTCCCTCTTGTCCCATGAAGCCTTTGGCCAAAGCCCATACCCAACAGAAGCAAAGATGAAGAGACTCGTCGCAAAGACGAGATGAATAGCGATCCGTTCAGATGTTAATGTCTCTGACGTCTGTGGGAGTGCAAGAGAGGTCCACGTCCTCCTCCACTCTTTTGGTCTCTGTGGAGATGTTGTGCTGCTGAGCTTGTCTGAGACTAGATTCCAGCAGGGACTCGATCTGTTCCTGACACGATCGCAGGCAGTCCTTTGGGGGGGGAAACAGGGAAGTTAGCAACAAAGCGACATATCGGGTCTTCTGAAATGGCAGCACTTTATTTTAACGGACATGCACTGTACTTAAGGTACTGGGTAACTACAGTAGTCAACATTTGAAGTGGATCAAAACCTTTCATCAAAGTTTGAACAACACATGTTCTTGTCTTAGAACATTGATGAACTTTTTTTGATCCTCTTCAAATGTTGACAACTTGAGGTTAGGTTTAGGTGTTTTTACTCTAAATTTACTCCAACAATGTGAGGTCACATGAGATTGATGGTGAGGAACCCTTTTATAATCTAAAGAACCTTGGCAAGGTTCCTTGGAAATTAAAGGTTCTTCATGGAACAAAGAACCTTTCAAGAACCTTTCTTTTTAAGAGTGTAGGTTCAGGGTTAGTACCTAGTTATTACATTGCAATTATAATAATGGGAAACAGGACTGTAAAATGAAGTGCAACGTCTGAAGTAATACACGGAAGGTGGCACACTTACAGGATCGCTTCTGATGACTTGCGAGAGGAAGTTGGTGAGGTTCTGGGACGAGAGGCAACTATCGGGGCTTTTCAGGTACAAGCCCTGCACCGCTGCGGCAACGCTGCCGGCCGCGATCATGGAGGGAGGGCTCGCGATGAAGTTGACATCTGAAAACAACAAACAGACCTGGTTAGCAAATGCTCAAAATAGCCACCAATAAGTAACTGGATGAGGAATAAAATGAGGAATAGAGAGGCCGGGGAGGGGATTGAGCTCATAATGAAGCATAGCATGACTAAACTATAATGAGAGCTGGGTTGGTAGGGGAGAGTCCGTGACATTTGGGGCCCGACACCATTCCTCGGCAGGACTCAAAGCCTTCGGGGGGAGGCAGAGGACTTTGCTGTAGGTCCCCTCTCGTTCCCAAAAGGCCCCATAAATCATGCCTCTGTGTGCACGTTAATGCTAAAAGTGCATTGAAATCTTGGGGTTTTCAAGATATTTCTGACTCCTACTTTTGAAGACACACGCCCAACACCACAACTTCCTCAATGTGCCTCATTTCTTGAACGGACAATAAGCAGAGCTTCTAAATCCAAAGCCTTACATTCGCACATTGCGCTTCGCCCCACACATGGCGAGTAGAGAATTACAGCTGACTTTCTCATAGGAAGTCGTCTAGCATTGCTAGCTCAGAGACGAGAGGGCAATTGTCAAGACAAATTGAGCATAAAAGCAGGGGAGCCTTCACCCCGGCCCATTCATTTCATTCACCAGCGCCCACCCCCTTCCCAGTATCCGTCCAACCACACTCTCCCTGGCTGAGATCCCAGGCTACTTCCCAAAGAAATGCAGGTCATAAACATAAAAGGGGAGCGAGCTGCGGTGATACCCACCATGTATACTGTAGGGACAAAAAGTATACCGGAGTAAATCCTTCCTGGCAGGTGATAAACTGACTGCTGTAGGTTGCTTGACAATGAGGTGCAAGGGTAAGAAAGTGAAATGCTCTCACTCAAAGAGACCTGGACATCAAGATGTCTAGACATGGGAAAATATCAGGTTACAAAGCCCTTTTCACAAGAAAAATGTCAGAAAAGAGTTTCCCCTTTTTGGTTCACATGCACTAGCACTGGTGTCGTGAAGCAGGCAGGGCTTCACAGGAGCTGTAGTGCAGTCACAGCAATCACCACAAAAGGAAACAGACTTCCTCTCTCTCTTGCAGAGGCTCATATTGGTTTACAATAACTGCGAGTGAGGAATTAGGACAAGCGAGATGGTTCTTTCCATTGCAATAAAGAAGTTCGTCTGATAGCAAAGCAACGGGGGGAGGTTCTTCAATGCATGTTCACAGAAAAGTACTCGAAACATGTGCTTGATCAGCTATTAAAAGGCAAATTCACTGTCATATATTCACATATAACAAAGTGATAATGAACTCAAATGGTGAAACATACCTGTTGCACAGAGGGCCACAAATGTCTGGGCATGCTTGCGCAGAATCTGCTTGGAATTCTGATGTATAGGCAGTTTGGCAAGGAAGTGTTCGATGAAATCGTGCGGTGTCACTGAGGCTAGATCCCACTTCAGTTTATTTAGTGCCAGCAGTTCCATTTGCTGCAAGGGAGATATAAAAAGGCCCAAGTTTACATTAAGGCTCAGACGATTTTCCATATTCTCTTTGACCACTAGATGGAGATGTCGATTAATTGCACAGTCACTTGCAGGGCCTACAATCAATTAATGCACACATACTAAACAGTTTGTAGCATGTGCGCTTGATATTTATGCAAATGCGCTTTACAGTTGCAGTCCAACCAAATTAGCTGGTTGAGGTTTTTAATGCAAGGCTTTCACGTGCATCTCTTTGAGCAAAACTGCATTACTTGCATGCTTTAAATTGACTTAAGTACAGTGATATGAGAAAACAATATCAAGCTGTATATAATTATGCAATGTTGAATAATTACCAATAATTCGCCGGGACGGACGGAGTTGTCCGTGTATATGCACAACTTCTCTGCTGTTAGTGGCACAGTCTCTTTCATTTTAGAGGCCAAAAACATACAAGTTGCTCCTAAAAGCTGCAATCTGGTCTTTTTGGTGGGCTCCACAGATAAAAATCTGTCCAGGTAGTTCATGGCCAATGGAAAAACTTCCTCTTCGCATTTCTGTTCTTCACAAACCTTTAAAGAAAAGAAAGTACATAATGTAAAACAAAGATCGGCTAAAATTGGCTGGGATTCTTTTTTTCGCTGAAAGAGAATCGAAAGAAAGAAATATCTTGGTAAACACGAATTAAATAAACGAAGTGAAAGGATTTTTTTTTTTTTTTTAGCTATGCTTTGATCTTATCGAGTTATCCCACGTGTTTAGCATCTGCTCAGTCGTGCACGTGCAATGGAAAGGGTTAAATAAGAAAAGAGACACGTGCGAATGCTAAAAAGAGTATTTAATCGGTTAGTTAATACGAATCTAAAGTGTTGCACAAAGTATAAATATTGCAATTTGCTGCTGATGCTAGTGGTCGTTGCTTTCCGAGGCAAAAAGGTGGCGTCAAAGCTAGGTTCAGGAAACAATTTTCTACTTCGCCATCTTTTCAAAAAATATTTAAAAATATAAGAAAATTGTTTCGCTCGAATTAAAACACATGTAAATGTTGTGCAACGTATGCTTTATTAAATGAGAGCAAAATCGTTCGAATTTAATGGCAAAAACGACGTGAAATGAATTGAATTCTAAAGCCTCAACATACAAAGAGGAGCATGCGACATTTCAGAGAAGCGGGTGTTTCAAAAATTAATATAAATTATTCCAAAGCATTAAATCGAATGTTAAACATTTGTAAATCCAAATTAAGCGATGGGTTATATAATCCGACCGTTTATAACACGATGTTGAAGTTAGAAATGTAAAAAATATAATATTTTTAGACCGTCGTGCGGGAGGTATGGGAAACTGAAACAAAACTTTTAAGACACAAAATCTACGTTTTCTTGCAAAAATTAGGTTTAAATTATACCTGCGATTTAAAGGACAACTAGTGAGCGTTTTTACGCAAGTGATGTCAATAATATTTCCATTTTAGAATTTAGAGATATAAAAAACTTAAGCAAACGACAACAAAGATGGCTACTGGCAGGAGAGAGAATGCATACGTGTACATTGGTATTAAATTGAAATAAAAACTAAATTTATTTATATTTCCTTTAGATTATAGGAAACGAAACAGACGAATTGCGGAAATACCGGTTTTAAAAAAAACGCGATATCAGAAAGCAAAGAAAACGTCTCATGCCTAAGATTAATATTAGTTTTGTAATAGGCCTAATCAAACATTTCGCAAAAAAAATCAGCAATATAGATTAGAACAGTGTGTGAAAGGTCTGGGATGGATAACTCAAGTTACATTAAAAACATATTTACATTTATTAAACAGTTCTCGGGGTCCAAAGAGCAGAATCATCATGAGGCAAACTTGTGCAACTAATACAAAAAAAAAAAAAAAAAAAAAAAACTATTAGCCAAAACAAACCTCTAGCATCCATGTGGCGACGATTTTCCTCATTTTAGGTACAATTTCTTTTTGAACACACTTGAAATAATTTGGCGATGGAAGATAGTTTTCCTCTGCTTTGAGCATTGTCTGTAAAACTCGGTCATTCAACAGGTTGCTATCTTGGTAAGCTCTTCTTATGGTATCCACTTCACAGCAAAACAATTGGTGTTCCATGTCTTCAGTGTTGAAGCGGTGACAAAGGGAAGTAAAACTGGATCTCGTTTCGGACACTGGTCCCGTGGATGCTTTGCTGCCTCTGCTGAACCCTCTAAAAGTCTCGCTAGACAAAACTCCCCTATGACGTTAAGGGAAGATCAAAGCAGCCGCGAGCCTGTGAGAGCGCGCGAGAGGCTTGTCTGCTCAGGGTGGAGGATCAGTCTTAAAGAACTATCTTCTCTGGTGTTTGGGCTCCTTCCTTTAGCACTATGGAAATAGGAGGTCCTATACCGGGTGACGAGAATCGGCGGGGGGTGCAGGGGGCAGGCTGGGTATCGGGGGTGAAAAGAAGGGGTAAAAGGGTCCGAGGATGTGTATTGCTTAAACATTTGTATACCAATAGGGGGCGGTATAATAGCCCAAATACCCTATAGGGGGCGGTATAATAGCCCAAATCAAGCTGCCTGTGCACTGAAACTCAGCTGCCCTTCTCTTAGAGTGTTGCGAACAGGACCCTAAGTTTCTCACATCTACAAGTCTAGCTACTGTAAAACAAAATATATGATATGATCAATAAGTTATGACAACATGTGTTTTTACGTTGCTTTAACTCATCAAGTTAAGCACTTTTCAACTGTTTTATGTTATACAAGATTCAACTCATTTTTAAAGTTTAATGTAATTTAAGTTGAAATAACTTAAACATCCAAGTTTTTTTTTATTTTATTTTTTTAAATCATATTCTGTGTGACACCTTTTTAGATAGGCTAGTTTTTATAAGTTTGGTGGCACAACAGACTATGCAAAAAAAATTATATGCATAAACTTGAATGTGTTTTCCGTTCATGAGACAAATGTGTGGTCTGTACATGGTGGAAAAAAAGAGAAAGTTAACACTTCTGGGTTCCCCTGAAAGAAGGAAGCACAAATTAGCCTAAGCCAATGAACAGAGCACCAGTTGCCAGGCAGAACTACAGCCCCAGCTTTCATCTGAATCTCCTCGTGCAAATGGAAAAAATATAGGCTATTATTCTTAAAAAAATCTCCTGAGAAGCCTTAACAACAATAAACTTAATAACGAAATGTAATTCCTAAAGTTTCAATTGAAAGTCATGTAGGTAAATTACATATTTCAGAAAATACAGTGAAAGAACGTCATTGTACCTTTTAGAATCCTAAATAAACATTGTTACTTCTTTTTAAAGAGTATAGTGGCTTGTCAATGGAGTTTAAACACACACAAAGCGTTAACAACACAAATTGTTTGATGGAGTTTGATCAAATAGGGGCGCTCTCACTTAAAGAGCTCACTGCCTCACTGCTGAATTGGAGCTTTACAAATTCCACACATTCCACTTTCAGTCCTACCGTAAAACATGTAGTTTGGTTGTGCCAAAAACTTGACGAGAGTGAAGTTGAAGAGAGAACCTTGAAATAACTTTTTCACATTGCACTGTTTGTTTTCTTTAATTGTTTTGTTAAATACAGAGATATCAACGACACCCTTAATGTATACCTATTTTATTGCCTAGTAAACCGTAGTCCATTTTTGATATCAATTGCTACTTAGAACATTATTAAGTTAATTGCCTATATTATATTTTTAAAATTAAGATTATTTTAAGCGTCCATATTAGAACATGCATTCGAGAGAAAAAAAAAATCTAGATAGTCTACATACCGTATTAAAGGCCTATGCAAAATATATTTTACATTTAGAGATAAAAGTAGCCCATCCTTTTACATAATAATAGACTATGCTATAGCCTATGTAAAATTGTGAGCTTATGTTGAACATTGAATACTCTTTAAAGAAAACAACGAATTTGTTATATGTATAGTACTAATAATAAAAATAACGAACTTATCTCAAAATAATGTCTTAAAATGTTTTTTTTTTTTCCTGTCTGAGATCCACCTATTAATAGCAATGTTGTTTCAGGAAAGTTTTGAACCCAAACTGTTGTAAATAAACAGTGAATAATTACTTCAACACGACAGAAAGATTAGCTGGGCTACAGAAGTGTTGCTAACAATGAATGACCGACCATGTGATTTTTTAGTTGCACTTCTACTACCGTAAATACGGCAAAACCAATAGGAAGTTGCAGTGCTCGCTCGTGCACAATCGGAACTCGCTCTTTTTCATCTGCACACACTCACAGTGCATGTAACCGACATCTTAAGTTCGGTTTCACTTTTAAAGACTACAGTACAAGTTATTCTCACGTTTCTGAATGTTTATTAAGGATTACTGATGGAGTGTGCAAGGTATTGCAAGTGACTGAAACTATCACAATATATAGGCTATTTTGTAACCTGACAGTATTAACACCGCATTTTCTTCTACTTCCGCCTTATAGACAACAAATGCTAGCCTATAGGTTCGGAGAATATTAGAGCCTTCACGTGCTATGGAAAAGATGATATTTTCCACTTGTGAACTGGTATTTACCAGTGTGTTGTGTTCAAGTGTTTTTGTTGTCGTAATGTAGGGAAAAGATGGACTCACAGATACACTACAGACAAAATACATTCACGTGAGTAAATTGCCTGACCGCTCATTACTAGGAGGCTCCTAGTGACAGCTAGCTAGCATCTGCTCTGGGTAGGTAACACCAAACCATAACGGTATTTTTAAAACTGACACTGAGTGTTAACGCATTATATTACAATTGTGTAGGTTCTATCCGCTAACAGTAGCAAAAAACGTTTAGTTGTGTACTACAATGCTTACCATTCACGACTCTTGCGTTGCTCTCCGCCATTTTGAAAAGGTCAAAGGTTATCTCATCTCGGCAACTCGTGCATCATGAGGGGGTGTTCATGTGCATTTTCCACGTCGGCTTTTGGTATTTACCATAATTACCATAGCACGTGAAGGCTATTCTCGAGTATACTAGTGAGCTTAAGAATGTTTTAGTGACCAACTCCCGCATTGAATGCAAGCTATATAGCCTAATTTTAGCAGGTTTCCCCACAGTCATGGGGAACCTGGAAAAATCAGGGAATATTAAATTGGTGTCTTCCAGGCCTGAAAAAAAAAGTGTTTTAGTTATGTTCATACTGAATCATGAATGACTGGAAAATAAATGAAAATTCATTTGTTTTAGTCAAGGGTAAAAATACTTTTGGCCTTTTACTCATTGCAGTATTAGACGTGTTAAAATAATGCAAAGTAATGTTCTCCCTTTTTATGGTATAGCCTAGCCTATACATTCTCAGAAAAAAAGGCACAAAAGCTGTAACTGGGTCAGTATGTGTGTGGTACAAACACAGTACCACACACATACACACATATATATATATATATATATACACACACACACACACACACAATTTTCAGCATCATTACTCCAGTCTTCAGTGTCACATGATCCTTCAGAAATCATTCTAATATGATGATTTGATGCTCAATAAACATGTATGATTATTATCAATGTTGAAAACAGTTTTTTACATTTTTATTTCATGATGCTATATGAATAGAAAGTTCAAAAGAACAGCATTTATCTGAAATCTAAAGCTTTTGTAACATTAAACACTACCGTTCCAAAGTTTGGGGTCAGTAAGAATTTTAATTTTATTTTTGGGGGAAAGAAATAAAATAAATCAATACTTTTATTCATCAAGGATGAGTTAAACTGATCAAAAGTTACAGTAAAGACATTTATAATGTTAGAAAATATTCTATTTTAAATAAATGCTGTTCTTTTGAAAGAATTTTGAAAAAACAAATTGTTTTCAACTGATAATAATAATGAATGTTTCTTGAGCATCAAATCATCATATTAGTATGATTTCTGAAGGATCATGTGACACTGAAGACTGGAGTAATGATGCTGAAAATTCAGCTTTGATCACAGGAATAAATTACAGTTTAAAATATATTAAAATAGAAAACAGTCATTTTAAATTGTCATAATATTTCACAATATTACTGTTTTTTTATTGTTTTTTATCAAATAAATGCAGCCTTGGTGAGCAGAAGATACTTCTTTTAAAAACATTAAAAAATCTCACTGACCCCAAACTTTTGAACGGTAGTGTATATATATATATATATATATATATATATATATATATATATATATATATATATGAGGTACAGCTGTAATCTACATCCAAGGATCTCCCTAAAAAACAACTGTTAAAGGATTTAAAAATATAACAAAAGAGCAGGTAATGTTCAGGTGGAGTCTTAAGCGCATTTACCATCTGGGAGGTTTAAGGTGAATGTGGATGCCTGCGTAGGGATGAGGGCACAATAAATAACTATCTCTGGCTACCTAGAGGCAAACGACTCCTGGTGAGCACCGAGATTAAGAAACAAAAGTAGCCTGACAAAGGATTATCTTTTTTCAAGGATTCAGGAACAGGGTGTCGGTCTATTGCCAATAAGCGTCCATCTCCTCCCCCAACTTTGGATCATTTATATCTTTATAACTGTCAATATCTTCAGTTTGTCATCCATCATGCCAATAACAAGGGCACATAAACTGTACAATGTACATTAATAAAATTTGCAGTTATGCCCTGAAACAATATAGCCCTAGGATGTATTAATTATTAAATCATAAAGAAATCAAACTTTTTTTAATTTCAAAACATCAATACATCAGTTAACATCTGTCCGTTGCAACAAAAAATTATTTATATATCTGAGAGGCAGTTTGTGCATCACTTTATACTGTAACAACAGTGACAATTGTTAAACATTTTCTAATGTATAATTAACCTATTGTAGTTATGCTGTTTCAGTTATATTAAATAAACTTTTTGACTCGAATAAAACGCATGTTAAAGCACATGTTTATTCTGTAAATTACCATATAAATGAACGGTTACCATGCATATAGAATTGTCAGTAAAGGTCAATGGTAATCATCCATGGTGGTTTAGATGTAACATCACACACTAAAAGGTAAGACATGTCCACTATACTAGACATGGTGCATCAAAGGGACATTTATTGGATGGCTTTGTAGATATGCATCTTTCAGAAAATACGACATTTGTCGTGTTACTACAGCAGCCTGCAATACATCAGGTAATAAATAGTTAAATAAATCATTGTACTCGTCGCAGTATTGTGATGTTCAGATGCTAGCGCACAGCTAATGGCTACCTAATGTCATCAATCACTTGAGCTAATCCCTCCACCTATCACTTTTACCTGCAGGCTCTCTCCTCTTCTGTAGTCTTCGTCTTTCTCAGCACATATTACATCTCATTAAGCCCTGACTATTTGTCCTGTGCCCTCAGGTGTACAAGTACTGATCTTGTCCATTCTGTAGCAAACAACAGGCCAGTAATCTCTAGCTCTTGGGATGGGATGCTTACTTGAACACAAAGCGTTCAATTCAGGTGTTTTCATGGGGATCTCAAATTGAAATCTGTTTGGCACAACAGCTTGCAATGTCAATGTATTGAGAATCTTCAATATCGTAAAATAGAGATGATGAAAGGCCTGATGAAATGTCGCGATGTCTTGCACCTTCATGATCAAATCTTTATAATGAGAGGTGAAACAGCTACACTGGAAAACAACATGTAAGATGAATAAGTATAAGTACATTTTCAGACATAATGGCCATGCATTGGAGTTTTAAAGTGTACAACAACAGTCACTTTTGACACACAGCCTATTAACAAAGTACTTTCAGGGCCCAACTCTTTCACAGCTGATTTCTAAATTCGAGAGAAAGGAAGGATGGAGGGTTCCTCTTTTTTTCTGCAATGTAAGCATGATGATATAATCCAAATATTCCCTGTTTAGTTCTGCAATCATTTCACACCACTTCCGTAATGCTTTTCTGCACATTTTTGAGCAGAACTAACAGAATTTCCACACAAAAAAAACAAGTAAAATGAGGCCCAAGTTGCGTCTCTTCCCCCAAAACCTCTTTGTTGACAGGATCCATTCCAATCCCAAAGCCAGTGCTACCTTTTATTCCACTAATGGTGGTTAAGATGAATGTGGTGCCAAATGGAAATAAATGGATTTCCCAACACCCATGCAGGAGGAAAACCTGCAGACCCGTCACCTTCAAAAGAGAAAATAGAAATGTCCTACTCTTTTCACAATCTTTCATATGGCATTTTGATCAATAAATTCATTGTACACAATGTTGATTCAATATTATACATGATAACAATGAATTTATGTTTGGGAGTGTTATGTAACTCTCCAGAAGTCTTAAAACATGTCTGTGTTCAGTGTTCTGGTCATCTTAACAAAGACAGTCTGTTGAGATGATAACTGGGTCCATGGACCCTTGGTCTTTGGGGATATGGCAATGCACATACACAGAGGACGCATTATCCCATGCCCATTATTTGACACCAGAAGTATCTGTTAGTTCAAGGGGCAAGTCTTGCACTAATGTACTACATACAGTAACGCTGCATTTCATTGGCTACATCCTCCGATCAAGTGAGGAATGCATGCTATCATATATGCATAATTGTATGACTTAAGTCTGTAATTTTCTGGGTGGGTGTTGACAGGGGCTGGTGGGGTCACCTTGCACTGCAGAAAAGCCTCTTCAGTGACCAGATCACAGACAATGCACCGTCTTCTAGTGCAAATGCTTGCCCATGAGATTAGGATTTGAGAGGCTCTTCAAAGAATTCCTGATTTGCTAAAGCAGTGCTTTGCTTTAGCCCATTTATCTGACAATTCTATATTTAGGAATGCTAATAACTGTGTATTTGCAGATCACATAAGCACATGCATAAGTCTAAGTGAACGTCGTCTTGTGGTGCCATCTCAAAGAGGCACGAAATCTCTTTCTCTGACCTTTTTCTGGTCTGTTCCCTGACCAATTCAACCAGAGCGAGTGAGTCCGTGTCCATTTTCAAGAAACGGCTGAAGACGCATCTTTTTCAGCAACACTTGATCCATTAATACTAACACTTTATCTTCTATTCTATATCTATTATCTTAAAAAAAGTACACATACTGCGTTTGATTAAACTGGGGAGGGTCATATAGCACTTGCATATTGTTGTCCTATTGTTAGTTTAATTGCTTCTATTGTTCCCATTTGTAAGTTGCTTTGGATAAAAGCGTCTGCTAAATTAATAAATGTAAATGTCTAATCTCACTCATGGACAGTGTGTTTAAAATGGTTAGTTGCGCTGTTTGTTAAAGTTACAGTACATATAGAATATGCAACGTTGCCATGTAACACGCAGTGACTCGGAATCTTTAAATTAAAGTAATGAATGTGGTTACACTTTATTTCAATGGTCCACTTTAGACATTCTACTAACTACAAGTAACTTTGCAACTGCATGTCAACCAGCAGTCATTAGCGTATCAGCAGACTGTCTGCTTAATATCGGCTAACTCTTTATTGTGATGCTCCCAACAGACATTCTACAAGTAACTTGACTTTAAGTATCTTTGCATCTACATATCAACTAACTTCTCTTCATATCTTTGATATGTGCCAAAAAAAGCCCTTGCAATAACAGACAAAGTTTGGGGGGAGAGATGGGGGGGGGGGTCTTATACACCATCAAAATCCTCCCCACCCACTTCCAAGAAAACCCATCAAAAGGAAAGGAAAGATCGAGCAAGAGAAAAAAAAGTTCCCCACTGAAAAGGAGCCTTTTCTGAAGGCAGGGTGGCACCACAATAGCCCATGAAAAGATGGATAGAGTGATTGTCCTGTTTAGTGATCCGCAAATGAAGAGAAACAGGGTTCTGCCGCAGTGCAGGGGTGGCCTGCGTCAGGCCTTCACACGTATTGAAGCCAAGGGCATTGAGAGGAGGAAAAAACCCAACGCATAATAGAGGTCCTTGGAAGAGACGGCACATCAGCAGCAGGACTGGACGCAGAGGGCCAAACATAGTACACAAACCCCAACACTTGATGATCTAGGACATACTTTTACTTTTTTTTTTACACATTATTCAGTGATGCCAACTTGAATAAAGGGGGTTTGTAACTTTTTAAACTTTTTAAAGGAATGTTTTTGAGGGCGGTAATTGGTTCAGATCTTGCATAATGCAAATGTATTGTGGGATCCCATCACCCAGCCGTCAACAATCTAAAAGACATTTTACATTTGTGCGTTTGGCAGATGCTTTCATCTTAAGTGATTTACATTACATTCATGTTGCACATTTGCATTTTATCACTTCTTAACACTTTCCCTGGGAATTGAACCCATGACCTTGGCATTGCTAGTGTCATGCTATCTATCTATCTATCTATCTATCTATCTATCTATCTATCTATCTATCTATCTATCTATCTATCTATCTATCTATCTATCTATCTATCTATCTATCTATCTATCTATCTATCTATCTCCATCCATCCATCCATCCATCCATCCATCCATCCATCCTTTTGTTTGGACTATCTTTAGTGGGGTTCAAGCCTTAATTAGGAGTTTTGATGCCCCCGAACATGGACATTGAATTTTTCCTGATCACCCCCCACACACACACACACCCAACACCCCAACACATACACACACACATGCAAACCAAACACACACTCACACAGAGGCGCACAGGCCATATTTACACATGTGCTAAAGGGGATCAATGTTGGCTGATTGATCAGGCCGGCCTATTCTCCCGGTCAGGGTTGCCACCGTTCACTTTCTTCTAGGAATGTTGTTTACGTTGTCACCTCCGAAAGGGCCAGATGGAGAATTAGAACATTCAAAGTCAATTAGAATGGAAGAATGGAATCATCCATCTTGTTTTCCAGTCATCTTGACAATGCCATGGTGGTCTTAAATGGAAATCACATTTGCATTTGGAGTTTTCAGTGTATTGCAATTTGTTAAATATTGTTGCCATGCTGGGCGTGATGTTAAATTCTGACAGTAATGTGAAACAAACATGATGTGTTGTCAACAAATGTGATCCCCTTTATTAGATCCAAAAAGTCATCTTCCCAATACATACATCAGAATATTTAAATCTATCAATAACACGATCATGTTGATCACTGTTTTCTAGTGCTCTGTGAGAGAATTGTGAATTCCTCCTTTTGCAAACTAGTTGGTTAAAAGTATAATACTTGTCCTGCACACACACACACACACACACACACACACACACACACACACACACACACACACACACACACACACACACACACATATATATATATATGTGTGTGTGTGTGTGTAATATACTAATATATATTAGTAATTAGGAGTTTATTGAGGGAAAACTCCTAGTTAATAGTGTATATGTGTAGCCTAATCTAAAGTGGGACCATATATAATATTACACTATGTATATTATACATCTATGTATTGTATATATAAAAAAAAAAAGATCAATGTTAAAATATTTTAAATATTAATATCAATGTAGCTTTCAGTTATAGTTCATTTACATTTTTTTTTTTTGTCTCAGATGAAATAAATTACTTTTTTTTTTTTTTTTGTCTTTTCTCCTTAAATTAAATTATTAAAATGAATGTTACATTTTTTCCATTTAATGTCAGTGGTTTCTGGGAGAATCACTTGAGATATTTAAATGATTTTATTTTCCTACTGGACCAGCTGATTTAACAACACTATCCATGTATATTATCGACATCAGAAGGTAAGTTGACAAATGACACGGCTTTACTCTTGCTTTTAGATTCTCGCACTGCTCTCTCTCTCTCTCTCTCTCTCTCTCTCTCTGACAGTCTCTGGACGCTGGTTCTCTGCTCATTTGCTTCTGAATGCCCTCGTAACCCTCTTTTCCCCTGTCTTGAGGTAGACATACAAAGAGCACTTGCATTCTGTCACACACACACAATATGAGCATGCTGGGAGAGGGGGCTGGAGAGCGTTATCACCTGCTCCTTCTCCCAACAGCCATTTGAATGTCCTGCTCAAAGGCTGTCAGTGTGCCCCAGGTGACCTGATAAATCTTCATAGCTCTCTGTCTGAGCCCCCCCATATTCAAGAGCCCCGTCGTCTCCAGACTGTATTTACATACATCACTTCATTCAGTCTTTGACTTTGGAAGGAAGGAAATCAGCTTTATGGTCACGCTTAAAATTAAGTGTCTTTAACTACTATGTACTATGTTATGTAGAAAGTACCTAATGTGTTCATGTTGTTTTAACATTACTTGTTCATTACAAGTAATGTTAAGGACAGGTTTAGTGGTATGGGTAGGTTTAAGGGTGAGTTAAGCGGTAAGTGTAAAGGTGATTATACACAGGGCAACTTTTTGAGCAATTTTGCCGAGTGATTGTTGCTTGGGCAGTTTCCCATTGAAAATGGGCAAAAAAAAAAAAAAAAAGTTGCCCTGTGTATCATCACCTTAAGAGGGACAAGGAAGGTTTAAAGCAGGGCATTTTGTAACCATGTATTGATTAAGAAAACTTTTTGAAAAACGTGAAAAGGTCCAATCCGAATGCTGTGGAGCGCAGGCACGTGTCATGCAACTTGAGTATTTTTAATTTAATCTGCAAGGTATAAATGTGTGCGTGTGTTTTCTGAGTTGCTCTGCCGTGTCTGAAGTGACTCCCGGTCGGCCGCTAATAAACCTTTTTACTGCACAGAGTGATTCGGGAGTGGTGTCTTGGTGCTCCGCAGCTAAGGAAGCAATAAAGAGTCTAGCACACACTATGGAAGTGTTAATGCAGTGATAGTGGATTCTTATGCCGTCCACCATAGACAACTGGGTTGCTGAGCCGTTCACACCAAGGACGATAACGATATAGTTCTAAAAATCATTCTAAATATAAAAGGATAGCAGAGCTCACACCACAGCTATAACGATAACGATACTGAGAAACAATATAGTTGGAATCACTTTCAGAGCTATTTTTTCCAACTGATGAATGATAAAAACATTGATAGCAAATCAGAATCATTACTATGGCAAGCCGTTTTAGCTTAAATTGTATCCAGCGTTACTCGTCGTAATTGCATTTTTACTAGTAAGAATTAAATTTGAGAGCTCTACAATTCAATTCTTACTAGTAACAATTCCAATTAGAGAGCTCTACAAATGAATTTTTACTAGTCATATGTCTCCATTGACTTCCATTCATTTTTATTTACGGAGCTCTACAATTGAATTACTATTAATAACAATTCCAATTAGAGAGCTCTACAATTCAATTATTACTAGGAACAATTACAATTACAGAGCTCTCTAATTAAATTCTTACTAGTAAGAATGCAATTACAGAGCTCTCTAATTGAAATTTTACTAATAAAAAAAAACAATTAAAGATATGTATAATTGCAGAGCTCTGTAATTGAATTAAAGAGCTCTGTAATTGCATTCTTACTAGTAACAATTCAATTGTAGAGCTCCGTAATTAAAAATGAATGGAAGTCAATGGAGACATACTAGTAAAAATTCATTTGTAGAGCTCTCTAATTGTAATTGCTACTAGTAAGAATTGAATTGTAGAGCTCTCAAATTTAATTCTTACTAGTAAAAATGCAATTACGACGAGTAACGCTGGATACAATTTAAGCTAAAACGGCTTGCCATATTATTCCTGCTTTAAAGAGCGAGAGCATTTAAAGCAGCAGACGACAAAACTGCACTTTGCGATTAGTATAAACAGATGACGTTGTCCACTGTTGTGGATGCAAATATATTTATCTTTATAGCTATCAATCTTGGTGTGAACGTGCCTTAAATCAGATCAAATTAGTTTGAAAATTTCTATGACAGCCAACAATGTAATTGTCGAAAATAATTACAGCTGTAATGTTACATGCAGGTATTTTTAAATATAAGTGCATTGTAAAAACGTGTATGTATGTACACAATAAGTGCATTGTATCTAAATGTTAGTAACTACACAGTATAAAGTGGGACCACGTTATTTCATGAACACGAACATATTGATTATAGAGTCTTTTCATGAAAATACTTTTTTTTTGGACCCCACTGACTTTCATTACATGGGCAAAAACATTCTTTTGTGTTCTGCAGAAGAGAGAAAGTGGTTTGACATTAGAGTGAGTAAATGACAGTTTTCCTTTTAATCCACAACTTTTTATACATAATATCAGTGATTCTCACACTAGCTGGCGAAGACCTCAGACCTTGAGAGCGCCGCCCGCCGTGGCGATGTGAGAGATTATCTTCATCTGGACTCAAATGAAATACAGGCCTCTTTCAGTAGAATTCATTTAGAGCATGGATTTGACTGTGTGGCTGAGGAAATGCAATACCACCAGCATGCCTCGGGCATAACGAAAGCAGAAAGGAAGATGAAGGCAACTCGTTCAACTCCAGCTTTTGTTTCACCCTTCATAAAAAATGTTGATGCGGTTGTGGCACGTTCCAAGTAGCACATTTGCATAATTTTGCATGAGTTTTGCCTTGGCTGTCTAAAGAATGCAGACCGTTCCTTGATAGTTTATAATGAACTGTTTGAATAACCTGGAAACGCACCGGGGAGACTGTTGTAAGAGAAGCGGGCCAAAGCCAAAAGCACAATCAGCCGTTTTTATTGTGTGCACTGCATTCGGGCCAAGATGAAACAGAGTCAATATGAATTTAAATAAATGCTGTAGTTAAAGGGAATAATTCTTCTTTGTTTAAAAAGGAAGTTTGCTAAGTGTGGAGAAATGATTCACCATGTGTTTTTTTTAACACAAAGCATAACAAACGGTGAAAGGAGCTTGTTTACATTACTGCGTGAGTCATACATCAAATACAGGTGCTCTTGATAAGAATGAAGAACTTCTAATGTTCATTATGACTCACAGACCCGTCTTCTAACTGTATAGTTGAAGATCAATGCAATATAGTCCAAATTGGTGGGACCGTTTCAAATCTACACCTGAGGCTGTGCCTCAAACTACTGGTCTAATTACCAAGAGTTCAGCGGCTTTATTTATTTACCTTCTGACAGCTGTTTTGAGCACCTGTCTTCCAACGAAAGTTTTTGCAGTTTGACCAATTGTGCGCTATTACTCTGCTTGCAAACTATCTCGATATTGTATTATGAGTGGTTGGGAAGGCAAAATGTGTGTTTATACACTATTATAAAATAGTTAGCTGTGGCACTTACAGTTATGTAATGAAACGGTCTGACAGCTGTAAACTGGGACCCTTGCAGGCATTGAGATGCGGGTATTGTTTGTCATGGGAATGTGCATATTTATATTCAGTCGATGCAGGCGTGGGCCTCATCTCCTCTATCTCAGATAATGACACTGTGCTCCTCCTGTGATGTGCCCTTTATGAGCCATAACAGGGCATGAAGGTTTGATCTTTCTCTTTCTTCCTCTGAGGCTCCTCTCTGGATCTTTTTCTGCCGATCAGTTCCCACTCTTGTCTTTTTGAGCATGTTCAAGAATGTCAGAAGCGCACCGGACAGGCTCATTATCTTCCCCCTCATTCTGCGATTGTTGCGCGGCCATTGGAGAGCGTTCTCCTGGTTCCCCCTGTTCACGGGGACGTAATCGCATTTGAACTCCCGCCTGGGTCAGTGACAAAACGCAAACGCACACACACACACAAAGCAGAGGAGCGATGCGTGCCGCTAATCAGGTTAGCGTAGGATGCTGGGACTTCGGCAGATGAGTGCTGCTGCGCCACGGGGTTTCCATCATCCACCGTCCCATCCCTTTTTACGCCCTGCAATAATGCCCACAATGTGTTTATTAAGAAGACATCCCAGGACGGCCTCATTGCCACTAATCTCAATTATGTTAATAATCTCAGGATACTGACAAACACTTTTTGTGCTCCCCTCTTGAAAGTAAATCTTCCCCGACACTAGGCGCTAATGGAATTTGTATCAAAGAAACATCCTCCCCTTGGAAAATAGACCAATGTGATCTCATAATGACATGGGATTTATACTTTACAAACATTCGGTCTCCTAACACTAAACCTACCCATCACAGAAAACTTTCTGCACTTTTGCATAAAAATAAAAAAAAATAAAAAAAAACATCACTAAGTATGATTTATAAGCTGTTTTCCTCATGGGGACCCAAACACTGGCAAGGATTTCGGATATTGATGTCTTTGTGGGGACATTTGGTCCCCATAACGTAGAGTTTACCAGGACCACACACACACACGCACACACACACACATTATTGCTTCTCTATAACATCGGCAAACAACCGATGTTTCAAACTTTAATGTCTCAAACTTTGATACATAGCTGACTTTACTGTTTTTTTTTTTTTTTCACTTTACTGAATTTACCATTTTACCATTAAAAAAGATCCTTCTCCGACAAAGTTTCTCCAGCATTCATGGATTAATGAGAACCCCACTATGGGATCATAATCGAGTATTGGACAGCAGTCTTCACATATTCAGATGATTTGTAAAGATTTGTATGTCTGTGAAGTTGTCAATCGTTACAGATTTGTGTTAAAAAGCCAAATATCTACAAAATCATTCTTCTAGACACAATTAGATGTATGGCTAGGGGAGCGCAAGTGTGGGAGTGTTAGTTAGCACATCTAACTGGTATTAAACCCTTATAAATATTAATTATTCCAGTCTAAAGCCAGGGAATTTGACCTTTGGCTGTGAATCGCACAAACTTTCTCTAAGGAGCTTTTAAGCCCACCCCGGTTCGGTGATCTAAAGATGCATTCCAGAGCCTGTTCCTCTCCCATAAACCCTGAGGAACTTCCATATTCCCCATTTAAATCTTTATTTTGAATTTGATCAACTTCAGTGCAAACATCAGAAGGTAAAAAGTTGTATTTCTCTGATCATCTTGCCAGCTTTTCTTGCTGCATCGGTCTGAGATCCCCCATTTGTAATGCAGAGCGACTGATAGTCATTCATGGTTTGGTTGGGTGAAGATTGGGCACTTCTTCAAAGTGAAATGCTTGTTTGTTTGTTTTCCTTCTACCTTCCTAATTGGAACCATTGTCACACAGTGTGAACCCTCACTTTCATTTACATATTGTCTCTGTGACGGTAAACATAGACAGGAGACAAGGATGTGCAAACCAGTGGAGCCAGATTTCAGGGTTTTGTTGACATTATCATACATTTGGAGAGATTAAGGTGTGAATGGCTGGTCAAGCTTTCCGTCATTTACATTTCATCCATGCATAACGCGCCAATTGCTTCCCTGTGGTAGAAATTCCCATCTGGATGAACCAATAGGCAATAGTTTGATTGAGGTGTAATTCAACAGTACACATAACTGAATGTGCATTTAATTAGAAAAGGCTTTTTCATTTCATCCGAACAAGGTTTAATGACATAATTTCTTAGAAACATTACACCAAAAACTGGTTTCAATATAAGGGCTCATGTGGTGTAACATAAAAAAGTAACAATATATTTTCCTTACACTTTGAATACATATGAGTGTACACATCTTAATAATTATTTAAAAAAATAATTGTACAAATTATTTTATACACTTTTTGCATGACTAATTCATAAATATTTTGGGGGGAATTGTTCCAAATATGATTTTGCAACATGAATTAAACTTACATTGTCATAAAAAAAAAGTCAAATTATCACCTGATATTTTAAGAGACTTATAATGGCATTGACACACAGTCATGAGGGTTTATGATGTCATTTCCTGTGACTTTGATAGCTTTGATTTCTTTAACGTTTTTGAATCAGATTGTGGAAGTAATGCTGCGCGTTATTAGTTTTGAACTAATTATAAAAGATAATTCAAAATATAATAAAGGTTTCTTTCCAATAATTTTTTTGTAATTTTTTTTAATAACTTTTATTTATCAATTGCAAGAGACAGACATACAGGAAGTGCATACAGGAATACAATGTTTTTTTCTTTTTTGAACTTAAATAACACCCGCCTCCCTCCCTCCCCAGACCCATATTCCAAAAAAAAAAAAAAAAAAAAAAAAAAAAAAAACACTATATGTACTCATACATACATTTAATAATTTATTTATTTTTAATGAAACATTTTTCCTAATTTGGAGTTGCATCACCCTGACATTTTTTTTTGTCTTTATGTCTAAAAGAAGACCAAAATGAATTTTATTTAAAAATAAAAACATGCTCATCATAGAAGAGGTTTATTTAAGTTATTATATGTGTTGCATTTGTATTTGTAAAGAGCACTGTATCATTGGGCCCAATCCATATCTATTGGCCTACAGACTTCATTCATATGTATTGGTCTGCAGTGTTTAATCTTGTGCCGACAACAGTGTGTGAACTTATTTTTGTGGTTTGATGGATGGAAGCCTAAAGAGAAGTAATGGTTGACATTCCCAGGTTCGACCTGTGTCAGAGGGTTCTGGTGTACAAAGAGCGGTGACTTCAGCGGCTTTTATAGTCCATTCTGACAGACTTTTACAGTGTTGAGCAGCACAGAGCAGCAGCAGTTAAAGCCATCACAGTCAGAGCGAGGACGCCCCCCTCACGGCCTTCAACCTCCAACACAAACAGCCAGAATGAAAAACATTTGAGAGAAAAAAACATGAATGGGGTTTAGCAGACTCTGACCATACAATTTACACCCTTCTCCATTTGTTCCAACAGCATGAACGATCAGCAGCTTCCAGCGAGAGCAAAACTGTGTTAAACCTCTTCATTCGAGCGCTCAACAGGTCAGGTCCAGTTTTATCTGGGCATTAGTTGGTGGTGCTGAGTGGAAAACCACAGCAAGCTTAAAGAGGTCCAGAAGTCCATTAGTCCAATGTCAAAACAAGACAGTTGACTGAACTGTGTTAAAGACTAAAATTGATCCAAAGCCTTGGATAAAAGTGGAGTCCCTGAGAAGCTCTCTCTCGTTTCAGAGAACGTATGGACACCATCACCAACCAGTATTGCCATTGGAGTTTTAGTTCAAACATAGGCTCAAACTACAAGCAATGTTGGGAAATGAGATCCTTTTCAGGGGATTTGAGAGTGAATGACAGCTGAAATATTATTCCTTCTTCATAATGGGTATAGATAGTTATGTGATGTTTCATAAGCATTTGAGTACTAGTGATATTGTCACATGGTGATATTGATATTGTTACCTCCAGTCTGATGTGCACTTATAGAGATGGGTCCGAAAGTTTGAGACCACATTGAAAATCTGGGAGTTCTAATCAAATGGTTAATTAGGGTTAGTTTAACCAGAAAATGAAAATTCTGACCAGAAGGTCTCCGTTTGAACACAAATGAAGATATTTTTTATAAAATCTGAGAGATTTCTGGCCCTTCATTAATATTTGATATTTGTAAATGTTTTTTACTCAGAAATTGTACTGCTAGTTAATTTACAAGTAGTAAACTAGTACAACAAGTAACACATTGAATTAAACATGACATTTTAAAATAGAAAGACTATAAAACTGACAGTAATCTTTGTTTTATTTATACCTCCCAAAAATATATTTTTTACAGTGTAGTGTCAAACATAATGTTATGTTAGACATAAAATTAAAGTAAAATACTCCATTACAGTTACGTATGTCTTAACTCAGCTCAGTCCAGGTTTAGCCCAATGTTCCCTGTGTTCCCCAAAAAGGGGCCCTCAAAAAATGAGAGTTGCTGCCAAAAACGTCTGAGGTTGGACGGATGACCTCCGGATGCCACCTGGGCGGGAACTCAGTCGTTGCAGGGGGAGGGTCAGTTCGTGCAGGCTGCATGGGCCCCATACTCTGATTATTCTGGCCCCCCAGGGACCCCTGAGCGGGGCTACTGTGAACTGCTGCTGCCCTGCTGAGTTAAACTAAAGTTGGACACCCTAACCATTGCCATAGGGGTAATATGCCCTTGCATGACATCACTTTACCTCCATTTTATTAATTGTCCTCTGACTATATACGCATACGTAAGTTGACATGATATCTCTAATACCAAAACATTGATCTTCCCCCTACAGTACCACAAAGAAGGCACCCACACAGCGTTCCACTCTATGCTTAAAATGAAATCAATGACATCAATGTGAATGATTCTCAAAAAACAAGCCCGTACAGGCCTGGTTCTCCAGGGAAACCGGACTTTTGTTATTTTTGGCTGCCACAATCAATCTTACGATATCCTGGCGGACTTAGAAATGGGGGGCCAATATAATGAGACACGTCCAACCCCCCCCCAAAGAACTCGGGGCTCCTACAGAGTCTGATGGCCTTCTAATGGCGGCGGAGAGCTTTTCATTCTTTACAGAGTCAACTTTTTTCTCTGAAAAAAGCTCTTTTTCCTTCTCTCTAACACTCACTCACTCACTCACTCACTCCTGGAGTCCCTCTAAGTGGTTTCAGATTTTGTGCAGCGCACAGGGCAAAATCTTAATCAGGTTTGGTATGATGAAAGAGAAAAGTCTGTTTCACACAGATCAAGCAGGCGTAGACAGCAGACAAAATGGCCTGTCGCAACGTATGCATTTTCTCATGCCACCCTCTTTTTCGGATCTGTTACACAATGGCTGCAAGCACTACCTGAAATGCAAGTTCAGGTATAATTAGTGTGAAAACCTGTTGTATTTGTATTTCTGTAGGAGGATGTTTGCAAAAAACTGGTCTTTGCATGCACGACAAACCGTAGACATAAGATAAGACAAGCCCAAATGTAAATTAAAAACGAATATTTATTCAAATATGCAATTGCAAACACACAAAGTGCATTCAAGGTAGACTATGACAATCTACTGTGCAAATTATCTTGAGGATTAATGCTGTATAGTGGATGTTCTAATAAAAAATACTGTCATATTGTTGGATAAGTACCCATTGTACTCGATTGTAAACGGTGATGGACCTCAAATGCCTTTGTAAATATCTGTGGTGTTTGAATCCTTCCTGTCTAAGCAGGGTTTATCCTTGTCATTCAGCTTGAAAGGAAATAAAGGTGTGGGGGCCAGGGCTGCAGCCACAGGGCTGGTTTACCTGTCACAAAACCACGTCTGAACTCTGTTGTGTACTGAAGCTTGTCTGTGCTAAACATCCTCTCCCTGGCAGTTAGACAAATCACTCCCACCAAACGGAGACAATTAGCTCAATACCAAGCTTGGTGGAGCTGCCTCCAGGTGCTTGTGGCCTACCTGTTCCATCATCATGTCAAAGTTAATGCTAAGCTGTCCTTTTAAAACTCTCTGTTTGGTTCATGTCCAAACTATTTTTATATTATTTCATTATTAGCCAATACAGTGGGACAAGTCAGCACAATCTCATGGCGATTCGTAACTATTTTATGTTTTAGCGAATCGGTGGCTTATTTATATGATCTCATTTGTATGTTTTCGTACGCAGTGGCGGATATATTTAGGGGGAGGTTAGAAGGTTAGTTAAAAAAGTTAGGACTCTTTTTCTAATAATCATACGTTTTTGTATGATTCACATTGTACAAATTCATATGAAATTGCCACCTCGTAAAAAAGTTACGTTTTCCCATGAGATTGGGTTGGAAGAATTCACTAAACGGTTGCACCACTTTGCAATGCAGTTTGACAAGGCGCAAAATGCTCTGAAATAGCGCTGCACCATGACTATTTACATTGTGATTCTTATTCTTTTCAGCACAAACAATCCCCTCTTTTCATGCAAACTAGCTGTATTGCTTTTATCTCATTCACAATACCCAGAGCTATTAGTCTGGTGCAATTAGTATTGCACTATCAACGGCCAACAGAATTGCAAACTTTTTTAATTGATCAAGGAAGCAGTAATTCATGAGATGATGGATAAGAGCATTATAAAAGGCATATACTATATCCATAAAAGCACGGTTGCATTTTTTTTTTAAAGAACTGATATAGGTGCCTAAGGCCCTGTTTACAAAATTATCAAGATGCATTTTTGTCAATCCAAATACATTGACATCACTAAATACAGGTGCAAACAGGATCTAAAACTAATGAGCTTGTCCACTTTTGACCACTTCCATAGTTGAAAACACATTCAACTGGATTGCTTTCCACAGAAGACCGCCTACTCGCAGCTCGTTTCTTTATCCCCTTCATTCACTTCTTTTCCTAGTCACTCATAATCCACATAATGGGTTTGTTCAGTCAGTAATATTTGTGTGCCACACTCGCTCGGCGCACCTGTGCAATACGAGGGAAGTGTCTAGAGGAAATCCAAACATAAGTGGTCACAGGAGATGCATTTAAAAATCATTTGTAAGAAATATCGCAATTTACATTTACATTTAATCATTTAGCAGGCGTTTTTATCCAAAGTGACTTACAAATGAGGAGAGCAATAGAAGCAGTCAAACCAACAATAGGGCAACAATAAGCAAGTGCTGGGACTAATCCCAGTTAGTTAAGCCAAGTACACGTTTAATAAAAATAGATATAGAATAGCATACGTTAGTATTAATGGGTCAAGTGTTGACGAAAAAGATGCATCTCAAGCAGTTACTTGAAAATGACTAAAGACTAAGCAGCTCGGTTGAGTTAGACAGGTCATTCCACCAGCTTGGAACAGTCAAAGTAAATGTCTGTGAAAGGTCTCTTTGGGATGGCACCACAAGGCGCCCTTCACTTGTAGAATCCAAGCTTCTGGAGGACTCGTGGATCTGAAGTAATGAGTTTAGGTATAGGGGTGCAGAGCCAGTGGGTGTTCTGTAGAAGTGTGACGTGTGCTCTCTTCGGCTCATTAAAGACCACTCTTGCTGCAGCATCTGGATCAGTTGCAGAGGTTTGACAGTGCATGCGGGAAGGCTAGCTAAGAGAGCATTACAATATTCCAGTCTGGATAGAACAAGAGCTCGGACAAGGAGTGAAACATGCTCCGATAAAAAGGGCCTGATCCTCCAAATGTTATACAAGACAAATCTGCAGGACTGGGCAGTTCAATGTGGTCTGTGATGTTCAACTAATCATCAATCACAGCTCCAAGGTTCCTGGCTGTCCTGGCTGGAGTTATGGTTGACGAACCTAGATGATTGGAGAAGTTGTGATGAAGTGTTGGGTTGGCTGAGATCACAAGTAGTTCTGTCTTCGCAAGGTGGTGGTCCTTCATCAAGTCAGAAATGTCTGTCAGGCAGGCCAAGATGGGAGCAGCTACCGTCAGATCATCTGGCTGTAATAAGAGTGTGGGTAGAAAAAACATGTTTCTGTATGACAGATCCTAGTGATGACATGTAGATGGAGAAGAGAAGTGGTCCAAGCACTGAGACCTGAGGCACTCCTGTTACACCTCATCCCTCAAAGACACCCTGAAGGACCTACCTGAGAGGGAGGACTTAAACCATTGGAGTGCAGTTCCTGAGATGTCAAACTCAAAATTCTAGGTGATACACAAGGTGCCGAGTTGTGACATTGGAGGGAGCTTGTTGGTTCGAAAGATGGCAGAAACATTGATCTATGAGTAAATCTATAATCTATGTAGAGATCAAGCGGAAAGCAAGTCTGTAGCGAATAGGTTTAATGACTCAACTTTTATGGTTTGCTTCACATTTACTGATACAAGTGATAGAAATTAATATTTTTTGTTTTTGTTTTTAATTCAGATGTAGTTAATTGGGTTTATTGTTCACAATATAATTATTGAATTATTCTGTTTTGTTTAGGATACTTCCGTTTTCTGTTTCCGTCTTGTGTGACGCCATAATAAGTTTCCCAGGTAAACTTAAAGGCAGGCTTAATAACAGGTGGAAACAGGGCCTTCATCACATTGGGTGAGTGATGATGTTCAGTCTCAATGAAGTATGTTAGATTGTGGTAGTCTGCAACTGGTCTTCAAGATGGAAAATTGTGTCATTACCAGACTTGTATGATTCCTCAAAAGACTCTAAAATGCAGACAGCTTGTGCAAATAAGCAACCCTTTCATTGTAAATTCCCTAGCCTGCTGCTTGGGCTGCAACTGAAGTTTGAGCTAATATGGCAATAATTGTGTATAGTGCTATGTTGAGAGCCTAAGCTACTATTTGAGGCAATTTAAAGGAAGCCATCATCCGGTCTGGTGGAGATATGCTATGAGGAGCCTGGACCAGATGGAATCAGAGCTGTTTCTTGTCTTGCTTATCAAAAAATTGCAAAGGCATGCTTTCCAATCAAAACATGTGGATTGCAAACAGACACTCATATGCTTGATGTTAAGGATTCCTATGTAATCCATACCTGGCAAATAAATGCTTGCGGAGATTGAGTTTTTGAGGATGCAAGCAGCAGATGATCTTCCCATGAAGGGGGGGTTATGGTCCTGCCTGTCAGACAGAATTTGCATGATTTTGCTTCATGCAGTATTGATCTATAATATATGTCTATCAGAAATGTCCAGAAACACTGCACATGGCTGCCTCTCGCCTTCACATTCAAACCCATAATCAGGATAATTGGAGCTTCCACATTGTCCTTATTGATTGTCTTTGACTAACGTTAGTCTATAACTGGCAGCAGTGGCCTCCCGCAAATCTTGACCCCCCCCCCCCCCCCCCCCCCCACACTAACCATGAGGTGAGGCCCCACCCACAAGTGGTGACATCATGCATGGATGATTGTGTCAGAGATTAAACAATACAATTAAAGGGAAATGAACAGTGATGTTATTTTGGACAATGTAGACGTATTTTGACTGCTCTGTGATAAAATATTTTCTGTAATGTAGAAAGTGTAAATATGGTGGTATACACCAAGTCTGGAGCAGGTTAGTGGTGGAGATTTAAATTTTAAACACAATTTCCACAACGGATTCAGTGTAAATGGATTAAGGCCACTTACAATGGATATTGGCCGCTTACAATGGATTACAATGGATATTGGCACTTATAATATTTCTAGCAAATTTAACCAAACTATTATTGCCTCATAACAACGTGAGAGGGCCCCTGAAAATGGTTGGGGCCCCATGCTGAATTTTAACTAGGCCATTTGCTCCAAATGCAAGACATGAGGACCACTGATCTATCTGTTCTAATACGATTAAGTCAAAGAAAGATATTGACTTAACGCTGACATTGACGGAGGCCATCAAATTGACTTGTATATTGGTTTGTGTGGGTTTTGTGGAGTAAGAACATTGTGGATATGCTTTGCATTAAACCCAAATGATGTATAGGGGTTCTTGCACTGTCAAAAAGAAGCCAGGAATAAACTGAAATCTCATACTAATGGTGTAGATCTGGCCAGCTTGCACTCTTCTTATAAACAATTTTATTTACAGAGGCCTCTTATCGTTAGTCTGGTAACGCTACCATACCACCAGGAAAAATAAACAGTTGCTGCCTCTGAAGAAGGCTATACTAGATGAAAGAGGGCAACACATGCTGTTTTGCGTCCTTCTGCTTATCCATCTCGTGTGGCTGGAAGAGGAAAAAAAGTCAAGTGTTGTGCCTCATATATCGTCTGTCTGAGAGGCTGGTTTAAGAGTGTGGCAGAATGTGAAACACACAGTGGAAGAGTCCCACCAAACATGTGCAAGCTGCGGAGTAGACTGGGTTAAGGGAATGGGGGGTAAATCCTAGAGTGGAAAACGTAATAGCACTGCCTTATAATCTCAGTCCAAGAAACCCAAAGTTGCCGCTGTTTCGTCCGCAACTATTTTGTGGTGCATGCTCAAAGCATGTCATTCTCCTCTCTCTTTTTATGACTTCACTTCCATGGAGACGTGAGGAAGAAACAGTAACCATTACCTTCATGTGTTGTTCCTCTGTGCGTTCCTCAAGATGCATTTTAAGAAGACCATAAAATAGAAATAGAACAAAATAAGTAATTATTCACCCTCAAATAAAAAGATTTATGCAACTTGCATGTCTCCAGACCAAATGTCATGACTGAATGCTGAAAAAATGTTTAAAAAAGTAAAACTATTGTCCAACTGCATGCAAACAGACAAGCAACTAAAAAGAGGTAACACATTTTGATGGTTCATTTTAGACATTCTACTAACTATAAGTAACTTTGCAACTACGTCAACTAGCAGACATTGGAGTATTAGTAGACATTTTATTTTAATGCTCCCCCAACAGACCTATTGACTAAAAGTAACTTCATGTCAACTTATTCTACTAATCCGAACCCTAACCTAACAGTCTACTACAGCCTAATACTCTAATGAGAGTTAGTTGACATGAATAGTTAAGTTACAGTGTAAAAAAGTGTAACCAAAAATAATAACAACAAAGTCTATTCAGTGCTTTACACATCTATCACCTTCATGTCTTGGGGCCTGTTTACACCTGGTCACTTCATGCAGTTTCTCTGATGGGATAGCTGTCCGATCGTGAAAAGACCGGGTTTAAATTTCCTCCAAAACATTTAAATCCGATCACTCAAACTACTTCATGAGGTGGTTTTAGACGCATTCCAAATGAAATTTGGCAAGTGTAAATACATCTGGTTGTTGAAGCCACATAAGATAAATGTGTGAGAACATATTATAGGCTATGAGACATGTAATGGCCAGATATGACAGCGCTACTGCACACGTGCCACAGATGAGTAGAGTACCTCTTCACCAAGCCGATGCACAAACAAAGTAAGTCGCAGACGCTCAACACACAATAATCTTCATTAAAACGTAGACTAAATGATCCAAACCCGTGCTGATGCCGCTCTCTGTCTTATTCCTTGAACTTAGCTGATGATAAATAAATGACACAAGCAGATGATTAATGTCGAACACAGAACTAACTTGATTTGATGATGTTCAGGGCGAAGAATGATGCTTCGCATTCTCACTTCTTTAGAGCATCTCAGATTGTGAACAAACTGGATTGACTCAAGGGAAAAGAACATCTCCACTCTTTTTCTTTGAAGGTTTGACTTTTAGCATCACTTTCCCTTTTATGGAATCAGACAATGTGTCATGAACACATTAATGGATATACAGGACCTATGTATCAAGTCTCTGGTATTCCAAGCAGTGATTTCTATTTTTTTTTTTTTAAGAGGCTTTGAAGATCCCTGACCAAGAGTTTGGAAAGGTTTGCTGTGTCCAAGTGGGCTGACAGTGACCTTTTGACCTGTGTGGTCTGTCTTTTCCTACGTGGCCCATACGTCTTCTCCTACACGGTCATGCCTGACCCTTCTTGCACACCTTGTCTGCATATTGGTGTGCACATCTCAAATGGAAATACTCAACAAGACATGAATGTTCTCTTCAATGCTCAAGCGCGTTTACAAGTGCGGTTTGGTTATAAAGCTAAGTCATATCAAAACTACGATAAATCTTTTAACACATCAGTACAATGCGGTATTCGAATGCATCAAAAACCAAATACAGCTTGTATTCAAAGATTTGAATGCGACCAGGGCGCATTATTAACCGAATCTAAAAGAAAACACGGCATTGCTAATCTGAGCTACACACTTATTGTTGAAGGATCGCATTGTTGCATAAGAAACAAACCACATCTGGCAGTGCAGTTCAATGGGCATCAGTCATGACGGAGTGATGTCATTTAGTGGGAGAGAGCACAATGCTTAAAGTAAAAAAAGTACAAAATTATCCTGACCTAACATCCGCACAACGTTAAACCAACATTTAAAAAAAAAGTAAAAGCGGGGGGGAGTCATGCCTTGTGAGGGAAAAGAAAAAGGTTGAACTTTCTTCCAGAGCACGTCTCAGATACTGTTGCAAAGGGGAGAGTTGATTATAATAACATTTTCTACAACGTGCACTCCTCCTCCTCCTCCTCCTCCTCGCCCCCCCGCCCCCATTTTTTATGATTTGTTTCTGTTTCTGGGAGCCGTTTCAATAGTAACAACTAGACGGCCCAGAATGCCTGTGGCGGGCCCACTTCCTCCCTGGGTGCCCCTAACTCATCACTGATTGGCCCTGCCGCCTTTCATCTGGGCTCATGCCCTAATCAGAGAGGCTTGTGTGTTTTTGCTTTTTTTCTTGCCTCTCTCTCTTTTGGAAATGAGGTTTGTGTTCTGCTTCCAGCAGTCCGGCCTGCTTGGGGGGCCAGCCAGCCGCCACGCTCCCCTAACACACTCTCACAGATTTGGCAGCAGAGCCTGGTGACATCACACACACTCACACAAACACACACACATACTCAGACTGCCAGTGAAAACGAGCTCTGCTTATGTAGAGCCTTCATTCCTCCTTTATCATCCTGTTCGTTTAGCTTCTCCACCTCTCTCATACTTGTTTCTTCCTAGCATGCTCCGAAAAATCATTGTTGCGGCTCCAGCTTTAAAATAATGATGGTGAAATTATTACGCAGGACTTAAATATATAAATACACTGTAACAAGGACACTCTAAATACTAGTCAGTACATTCAGCAGTAAATGTTAACTATATTTCAATGAAAATAAAAGAAATTATGAAATTATAATTTCATTAATCTAATATAAATTTAAATAATTGCAATTAACATGAACGTATGTGTCTGTAAAAAAACATTAGGTACAGTATATTCTCTCAGAGTATATTATTGCTATTATAACTAAGGCTACTCTTATTTAAAGTGTGCTAAAGTTTCCTTCTTTTTCACAAGGCACACGACATTACATGTCTGCTTTATAACTTGATTCAGTTTCTCCAAAGAAGTTAGCATTTTGTTAGTGTAAAAGCACTCACTCTCATGATGGAACTGCTTCCTGTTTAGGGAAATACTAAATATGCCAGATGATTGTCTGTCAAATTTCAGTTGGCTAAAAACAACAAAAGCAAATTCTTGCTAATAAGGACTTCGAATCAACAAAAGAATATGAACAATACAATAAATACAGATTTTGTTCTCAATTCAAACACATGTTTTGCCATTTAACTCATAATAAGTGTGCTTTTCTTTTGAGTTTGTCTCGCCACATGTACACTTGTGTTCAAACTGCATAGTAGTATACACTTTACTTGTGTGCAATCAGAACTTCAAGAATCATAGAACTTCAGGGTTTACAGGCTCAAATAGGATGGCTTGACAATACCTGACTTTTTTTTCTTTTTTGTTTGTTAATGTTTGGTTAAAATAAAGTGTTACCACACTTTCATCCATCAGTGATTGCACCCTTGCAGAACACTTTAGCATACTTTTAAAAAGAGCACTTATTACAGAAATAATATTCTTCAAAATAATATTAAGTTTGAACTGAATGTATAATGTTATAATGCACTTGGTTCTCAGTGATGCAGAATTCATATACGGTATTGTAAGACACACGACCCAGCATGTTGTTCTGTGGGCAGTATATGTGTCTTTGGTGAGGTCAGAAGGGCAGGGTCACTATCCCGTGGCAGGACGTGGACTGAGTCCCGAGTGACCCCGACCCCCCCAAACACACACACACACACACACACACACCAGCCCCATAATTTCAGTGTCCATCTTCCCATCCAGCCACTAATAGGATCAAACACTAAGGTCAGCGGCAAAAATCTGCTATGGCATTAGCGCTTACCGCTCACCCCGTGCCCAGAGCGCGCCAACCTAGCCCATCTGCCCCAGACACGGGCCTAAATCATCCCAAGGGGATTAGGGAGGGATGCGGTGAGTGTCCACTCCTTTGAGTGTGTGTGTGTGTGGACTGCAGCTGACATTAAGGATGCAGATGGATCACCCCTCCACTTCATCATCGTTTAATTTGCATTGTTCCCTCTCTCGCCTTTTGAGGTGAGACGACCAGGTGGAAAAGCTAGTTATCCCCTCTTCCCTCCCTTCAAAAGCAGCCCAGGCCAGCCGGAATGTCCCCACCATCTGGGAAGTGTGGCGCACATCTAGTGACTTAATCCCCGTCAGGCGCCAAAAACACTTGTGTCAGCACATTCACGCTAAACTGATGGCCATCCCGCGTCTGATGAATGCAAAGCTGATATCAAGATCGCCACAGGACTACTTCTGAAAGCCTTTGAATATAATGTGATATTCATCGTTACTCTGTTTGGTTGAAGTTGCTGATTCATTGTTTTTAACTGCATGACTGTGAAATAGTTGCAGGATTGTTGTCTGGATCCAATCCACTTTGTGAAATTATGAGCCATACAGATTTTTGAATTAAGGGCAATTCTAATTAAAATTGTCAAGCACTTTAGACTTTGCACTTTCGTTATATATATATATATATTTAATTAGATACATTTGAAATTTTTAAAATCACAATATGACATTTTTTAAATAATAATTTGTATATATTTTATTTTATATATATATATATATATATATATATATATATATATATATATATTATTTTTACTTTATTCTTTATTTACATATTTTTAATATATTTGGAAATGTCAATTTAAGCAGAAACACAGAACCTTTTCATCTATGGTAACCCGCTACTACTAAAATAACTAATGAAATACGATACGATTAAACCGTTACACTTTATTTTCAGGTGTCTTTGTTACAGTGTAATTACACAAATAAGAACTAAGGGTTACACTTTATTTTAAGTGTAATTATGCACTTAAGTAGTGAGTAATACTAATTATCTACATGTGCTTATTAGAGGGTCAGGGATATGATTAATCACAAGTTGCATGTGATTATGCATCACTTATAGTTATTACTACAGTAATAACGTGTAACAAGGACACAAATAAAGTGTTACCCAACTAAGTAATATTGTTTACTATAGGGTTAAGGTTAGGATTAGGGTTTGGTTAAGGGTTAGTTACTTGTAATTATGCAGAGTTTAATGGTATAACTGTCGTAAGTACATGCAACGTGTAACAGCGTGACCTGAAAATAAAGCATTACCATTTCTGTAACTAAACTAATGGCAATGCAATGCTGAGAGCTGCAGCAGACGCTGATCATCACACATGCTAGATTGCTCTCTTTCTCACACAAACACAACATTGATACTCCAATTACTGCTCAGAGTGATGCTGTTTCTAAGCACTTACACAGTGGCATAAGAAAGTTTTTTAAAGACACTTTATGGGTAAAAAAAAAAAAGAGAGAGAAAATGTCTTGAGATAACCTCGTGAACTGAAAATGAACGCACACATGAGGTGTTTTGCGACATGGCTGCTGCACTGCCTCTGGGTGTGCATTCATTTTGAATAATTCACCTGTCTGTCCACTTTCCTTACATTGTACCTTACTAAAGCAAATTGTCTGCTAAGATTCCGTTTCAACATTTTCCATGCCACTCGAGCAATATAAACTAAACAACAAGTGAGTGCACGACCAACATCTTACTCTAGTGTGATAATTGCACTGCCATATGGAGCGAGTGTGATATGAGACACAGAGGAAAAGACTGTGGGGGAGAGGGGCGTCTTGGGAAAGCGGAAGAATGTGAAGTGAACACTTGTCAGAAACATGCTCCCTGTTCTTCTTTACTCTCTGCCCTTCAGAGGAGCTTGTTCCCTGGCCATTGTTGAGAGTTCCTTGGTGCTTTTTTTTCCACTGGCCCGGTGCTATGTGGCCCCTGACCTGCTCGGTCTTTGTGCCTGTGAGCTGTGTTTATAGTCCGGGTGCCTCTGAACTAGCAGCTCTCTTTATCACATATTTTCCCACTAGAGGATGATAAAAGAGAAGGGAAGCACTTCTCTGTTTTCTCCCCTCCTCTTCTTTCCAGTTGGCTCACCTCCAGGGGCTTCCACACTCTCACACACACACGCACACACACAAAATAAAACAAATAAGGATGCCAAGATAAAGATGTGGAGATGATAAGAGGTGAGCTGCTCACCAGGACTGGATGGTAACGTACGGAAGTCCTTGTATGTAGCGTATGTTTATGTGTAGGATAGCAAATATTTGGGGTATGGTGAGATCGCTGCTAGGGCGCTTTAATAGTTTTTCTTAGGCGATATCTAAAAGGATGTTTTCTTAACAAACTTTGTCCTCCCAACACAATCTTTTTTTATCATTAAAACACACTCGGCGAGTCGGCGGTCTGAAGAACAACACCCAGCGGTGCCATTGTTTCCCACTGTCCAATCTTATGACACCAAGGAAAAAATTAACCACTAAACACCCTGTTAACTGTCTTTGTGCATGTTTATTTATTATTTGACGGAACTAAAAGTGAGTGCTGCGAGTTCCTGTGTGTCATTTGTGTGTTCGAAAAATAGCGTAACTTAGCAGCCGAGTCTCACATCAACATTTTGAAAACTCTAAAGGACCGTTCACACCGAGAACAATAATGATAACCTTATTAGGTTAAATGTAACTATAATGATAACCTTATTAGTTTCCACACCAGCAGACAATATTGTTCTGTTTATTCTGTCGTCTGCCACTTTAAATGCTCACGCTCCTTGAAGCAGGATTGATTCTGATTGGCTGTCAATGTTTTTATCGTTCATCAGCTGGATAAAATCGTTCTGAAAGTGATTCCAACGATATTGTTTCTCTGTGCCATTATCGTTATAGTTCTGGTGTGGACTCTGCTATTCTTTTAAATTTAGAACGAATGTTAGAACTTTATCTTTATTGCTATTGTTATGGTAATCGTCATTGGTGTGAACAGGCCTTAAGTCTAATCCAGATACAAAATGGAGCGAAAATAGAGCTTTTTGAAGACGCTTTTCCAAGTGGATATGTTTGACTTTGTTTTCGTGTTGTAATGTGGACTGTAAAAACGTAAAAAGCGTTGGTGCTTGCAACGCCAAGGTAATGGGTTCGATTCCCAGGGAAAGCAAGAACTGATAAGAATGTAAATGTGTACCTTGAAATGCAATGTAAGTTGCTTTGGATAAAAGCGTCTGCCAAATGCATAAATGTAAATGTAAATATATTGTACTGACATCTCCTATGTGCTATTCACTTTCACAGTGTTCATAAAGATAAACGTTGCTTTGTACAATCTTCATATTACATTTCTGCAAAGATGACAGAAAATGTACTCGCAATTGCTGTCCTGCATGAGGCAAAACATCAAGACAATTGTGTTTTAGACCATAGATAAAATGGAGATTGAGTGCGACCTGGATGCACCAGTAAGCAGTGAGATATTTTGAGACTTGAACTTGGTAACACTTTATTTTGATGGTCCCTTTTGAACATTCTGTTGACTATAAGTAACTTTGCAACTACATGTCAGCTTGCAGTCATTAGAGTATTAGTAGACTGTCTGCTTAATGTCTGCTATCTCTTTATTTTGATGGTCCTCCAACAGACATTCTACTGACTATAACTTTGCAACTACATGTCAACTTATTCTAACCCTACCCCTACTAGTCTACTAATACTCTACTAAGTCTAATGAGAGTTAGTAGACATGTAGGTGCAACTTATAGTCAACAGAATGTGTTAAAGGGACCATCAAAATAAAGTGAAACCGAGAACTTTATTATGTCTGGTCTCTTGGCATCATCTCAGTGAGCTTTTGTAACATTTTACGCATGTGCAGTATGATGACCTTAGCATTTTCTGACGTTTCAGTGTGGACAAGATGCGCTTAAAAACGTGTTCTGAAACGATTAATTATCCAGCTGAATGTAGACGTAACCTAAATGAGTTTGATCTCTCTACATGAATGGTTGGAGCCTGATAAAGGTTACATGACAGCATAAAGCCCTCTGTTCTGGGAGAGCCCTGAGCGGAGCGGTGGTCTTCCACAAGGACATGCGGCTGGTGAGAGTTGACCCTTCGCCTCCCTCACTCTTCTCTGTGTGAGGGGGTGGCTTTGGGGACAATGGTGTCTCTCTCTCAGGCCTTGCATGGCTCACGTTCGGCCCACATTCCTCTTGCCCACACCCCACCCAGGGCGAACAATGCCTGTCCTTTTTACAGACCCCCTCAGACCGTTGTCTTCAATGGACCAGCTAACGTTAATGATGGCACCATACTCTCAGCAGGGAGTGATTCAAAGGTCTACATCTCTTTAGCCAAGAGGGCAAAACTTACAAAGGCCTCCATCAAACTAAACTAACTTCATGAGAACTGAAAGTAATGGCAGGGCAGATAGCAGATCCGCAATCGATCATTATCAAACCCGACTTTAAGACATGCAGGGAAACTTAGGACCAAAATGCAGGTTGGTTTATGATACCAACCTGGGGTGCATTTTCCCGTACAACGACGTAACTCGCTGCTTTAACTACCATAGTATGATGCATCGTTGAAGAAATCAACTAGCTAGTCACAACAGTTTCCCAAAACCTTACTGTTGCAAATTTGTCGTTCAAACACGTTGGTCAATGATGTTACGCACTTGCTGGAGTAATTAAGGACATGGCATCTGAGGACTTTTTCTAATTTTTCTCAGTTATTTTGCTTTATTTCCAGATTCACTCATAGGCTCGTTCTTATGTACTAGAGTGCATGCGCACTCTTCAAAAACGGTGCTTTAAATCTCTTGAGAAAATAAAAGACGTAAATGGCATTTGTATGTATTCTAAATAAAAGATAAAGATTGTACTGAATGTCAGCTTGCTTATTTTGCTCAAGATAAGGATTTATTATGTCCACATGTCATGCAAACAAGAAACTGCTTCTAATCACAGGTCGAGAGCTGTCGTTCCAAACACACAACTTTGTGATGCTGTTTGCGAATATTCGTTAGAACTATGGTTTCAGGAAACACAGACTCGTTTAACTATGCTGATAACGACAGAACTTGCGACCATAGTTGACTAACGATGCTTTCGGGAAACACACCCCTGAGCTAGTTCACAATAATGCAGCCTTTCCATTAACATGACACTTTATCCATAGTGGTGAAGGATGATGGTGAAGCGATTAATTTAAATGATCAGATTCACAAAAAATGATTAACCAAGTTGAGTTCCTCTACCATGTATTATGTAAATTAGTTTTTTTTTTAAATATTTAGTATACATTTACCTATTCAAGTTTGACATGTCATACTAATTGATGTTCATTCATTTATAATCCCTCATTGTATTTGAATGAGCAAAAATACAACTCTGATTAAATTACAAGTCATGGGCAGTTGTATTTTAAATTATTTATTTATTTCTTCGTTTCTTCCGCAGAACATTATATGTTGAAGTATGTTTGTAACCAAACAGTTTTAGTGACCATTGACTTCCACGTATGGACAAAAATAAATAAAAAACCTTGACACATTTCCCAAAATATCTTCTGTAATGTTCCACAGAAGGAAGCAAGTCATACCAGTTTGGAACAACTGTAAACGAAGACTGATAGCTGAACTAAGTATGTACTTTTTGCAGCTTTTACAAAGCACTGACAGTATAGTTTAAATATGCTTCAAGTAATTAACTTGGCAAGCTACACTTTCTAGCTAATGTTGTGGATTCCTATAAGAATCAGAATTCATTTGGGCTTGGACCACTTGCTGTTTACATCCCCGTGTTCTAACAATACCAATCTGACAATCAAAGGAAGGTGAAAGATCTTGTCCTATGACTTCCTTCATACATTTATGGTTTATACAGATGGCCACCTGAATATCATCTGTTGTGCAAATAGCTTCAACCTGAGAAAGAGCCAAAATGTGTCAAAAAAAAAAAAAAAGGAAGTGAAGGGAAGAGATACTGTGTTTATGGCTGCGTCCAAAAACGTAGACAGCTGACTTGTTGCCTCACTGCCCTATCAGGCAACTACTTTGTAGGCAGCGTTTGCGCGTGAAGGCACCCCACAAAACTGATTTTGGACAGACTTCTGAGGCAGCGTAACGGTTCAATGATCAACAGCAAAATAGAGTGATAACTAAGCAAATATTAAATGACTAAAATAGTAATTTCTCGCTAGAAAGGACATCAAAAGTAGAAAACGTTGGTCAAAAACGTACATTTACACACAAACTGACCACCAACCACAACTTTCAGACACGTGTTTCGGTTTCACTTTATTTTGATGGTCCCTTTAACACATTCTGTTGACTATAAGTAACGCTGCACCTACATGTCTACTAACTCTCATTAGAGTGTTAAGTATTAATAGACTGGTAGGGTTAGGGTTAGATTAAGTTGACATGTAGTTGCAAAATTACTTATAGTCAGTAGAGTGTCTGTTAGAGGACCATCACAATAAAGTGTTTGCAGATATTAAGCAGACAGTCTTATACTCCAATGAAAGTTAGTTGACATATAGTTGCAAAGTTACTTATTGTCAACAGCACGTTCAAAAGGGACCATCAAAATAAAGTGTTACCCATGTTTCTTTTTTTTGCTTAACTGTCACGAATGGAAAGCGCAGGATTGTGGGATATCAAAGGCATCGAATGATACATATATGCTGCCTTCAAAAATCGATCAGATGAAGGAATCTCAGGAGACGGGAAGTGAAACTAACATTGGATTCGGACGTGCCTTAATGCCTTCCTACCTTGGGATGTATCCTCCGAAGGCAGTTTTCTCAGCTTTCGGACACATTCACACAGCGCTCCCTCTCTCCTGAGGTCTGATCTAATCACCTGTCCCTCAGCAGCGCAGCACTCAACACCTGTACAAAAGCACACACCTCTCAGTCACTCGCTGCCTGGCCTCGAATGTAGAAATAGACTCCTTACCTGCTCTACTCACCTTGGTGGTTAAGCTCGCAAGTCCCACGTTATTCTCCTGTGAATCTCCTTCATCCCTGTATTTCTGTGGAAAGAATAACCTGTAAATTCACCTTGCTCTGACAGAGGTGTGTGCTATTCTTTTACAACCTGGGGTACGTTTCCCGAAAGCATTGTTAGCCCACTATGGTCTCAAGCAGTTATCAGCATAGTTCAATGAGTCTGTGTTTCCAGAGACCATATGTCCAACAAACATTCGCAAACAGCATCTCAAAGTTGTGAATTTTGGAATATACACAGATGTCATTTTCGTCTTTTAGTTTGTCAAGAGATTTTAAGTGCCGTTTTTGAAGGGTGCGCACGTGCGTATGTTTGAATCTGGAAATAAAGCAAAATAATTGAGATAAATTAGTCTTCAGATGCCATGTCCGTAATTTATAGCAAAAAATCTTTATCATTAACCAACGTGGTTGAACGACAAATTTAAGACAGTCCGGTTTCGGGAATCAGTCGTGACTAGCTAGTTGATTTCTTCAACGATGCATCGTACTATTAAGGGGCGAGTTACGTCGTTGTACGGGAAACACAACCCTGGTTAAGAATAAAACTCAAGTTACCCACAAACCAACATTCAAGAGCTGTCATTAAGTTATCTACTAACCTGCATTTCTCCATTTGACTGTTTCTCAATAAAAAGTTTTTGGGTTTGATAATCTTTATCTGAGTCTGGTTTATCCTGACAGTTTAAAGGCCCCCTGAAATCAAAATGTAAGTTTTTTAGCTCTTAGGATGAATATATTAGCCTTAATGTTATAAATAAGCTGGTGTGTTCCAAAACAATGACACAATTCGCATTTAGGAGATATAAGCACTCAAAACTTACGCTTCCGCTAAAATGGATCACGGATTTTTATGACGTCACCGCGGACTTCAGCTTCTCATCACATCTTCTGTCCAATCAAATGCTCTCTAGAATCTGAAGCGTCCCAAAACTCGAACCCCTGACCCATTCACGCCAAGCATGATAACTATAACGATAATGATAAAGATATAGTTCTAAAAATCATTCTACATATAAGAGTTCACACCACAACTATAACGATAACGGTGCAGAGAAACAATACCATTGGAATCGCTTTCAGAACGATTTTTTTCCAGCTGGTAAGTGATTAAAACATTGACAGCCAATCAGAATCAATCCTTTCATTTAAAGAGGCAGATGACAAAACTGCAGCTCGCGCTTATAATAATCAGAGCATTATCATTCGCTGATATAGTTATTGTTATAGTGGTGTGAACATGCCTTTACTCCTAAACCCAACCACACCAGACCTATTTTTAAAGTTTAACATCGATTGGTGTTATCTAAAGTCTATGCTCTCAGTACTGCATAGTCTGTTTTAGCTACACTATGATCCAGCCCATATTGTTCAGATATTTTAACATTTAAACAGCCTATTTTGTATTTTTTCCTCTCATGGCACATATTTCAGATCCTAGATTATTTTAAACAGTTCAACAATAGTATCTGAAAACAATTCTGTGCTTTGAGAATTTGTAATGATTTACGCACAACTGAAAACTGACTGATATAACACAGTCACTGCAGAAACAAAGAACAAAGAATTATATATTTAGACTGTGATGTGTGTAATAAAAATATGCTCTTCCAGAAATAGCGTCTGAGTCAGCTCATTGTTTCTGCTGTGTTAGATATGAGGGTCTGTAACATTAATTTTAGCACAGTTTTTCATACTTTGGTCGAGTCCTAGTTGCAATGAAAAGACTTTGCATATCCTTTGCTGTCTTTTACATCCTTGCATATTAGAGATAATAAACATACACAGCACTAAAACCAATGTGAACCTGAATGCTGTAATAATACGTTTCAGTTTAAACAAACTCACTTAAGTCGTTCATGTTTTTAATAAGAGAGTAGATGTTGCTGAACCAGAGGCAGTTTTTTTTTTTTTTTTTTGGACATGGCTTAATTAATTATATTATTGGCAGGAATCAGTTAAAGCGCATTAAAGAGTTCACCGAGGGAGATTTAAGTATTTTACTACAGGCTCTATGGCTGTCAGCCACATTGATTATTTAATTAGAAATATCACTGTGCTCATTGTTAACACGGATGCACAAACTAGCTCACTGCAATCCATATAATTACATTATGTCCTCTAAAACTAATCCCAATTCACAGATGCCAGACTTATTGATTATCACACATCTATCAATTAACTCCTAAATATCCTGCAGGACGCGCCTGTTTTAGTCCCTCTAATCGGGGATCATGAGGTAAAGTGGGTATTAGTTTATAGAGCTTATGTACTCGCTAAAACAAAAGCAAACATATACGGTTTTATTCTTTGATTATCTCAGTTCAAGATTAGGAGCAGATTAGAAATTGGGGGTTATGGGTAGGTTGGGATTTGTGGTACATCTATGGCCTAGTGTCACTTTTTGTTATCCCATAGTTAGAGTCCTTCTTTGTTCAATAAGTAGATATTAGCTATAATTCTAAGTTAAATGATTAATTACCTAGGTCTGATTGTTTTCCATTACACAAATGTGTGGGCTACCAAGATTTTTGAGGCCTTATAATAATGGAATTATGTGATAAGGCCATGTAATTTTTTGTACGTTTTTTTCTTCTTTATTTAAGACAATCATAGAAAACATGGCAAACATCAAAATAGTTTTGAATGACAGGTAGTGAGGCTCAACTTTTATAAAAAAAAGAAAAAAAAAAAAGAAAAAAAAAAGAAGCTGTCTCACATTTAAAGAAACACATAAACCCTCATCTCATCCAATGGAATCAAATCAAGCTTTGTTCAGAAAACAATGCGCTGCAGACGGTCTTTGAAGCTCTGTTATGTCTGTTTCAGAGCCGTCATGTCGTTTACATGTTTGAGCAGTTTTCTCAATGTGTGTCTAAACATATGTATGCAAATGCATCATGTTAGTTATCACCTTTTGTTTCCTGATTTTTCATCTGAGAGCATTTACACAATGGTCTCCATTTTTCCATACAATTCTGCGGCCAGTCCATATTGTTTCCCATGAGTTGCCATACAGTTACATAATGATAAGCTCCATATGCCCACCATCACTAATTACATCCTTGGATGCACTGCAGAGTAACCATGGCAACACGGGATTTTCAGGCTTGTGTCCCTCTATATTCTTAACCATATTTTTAAACCACATCACCCCTCCTTTTTCAATCAATCTACTGCTCAAATTGATTCTGATAGCACAGGCCCTTGACCTAGTTTGGAAACAATAGACAAGGGTCCAAAATTTACGGATCGAGGAGCACATTGGAACTGCTCCTGTGTCTGATCCTGATGGCAAATATGACCCCTGTTCCCCCTAAAGTGCCCACCTCGGACGCCTGCCTCGCTCCTGCCATCACCCCGCTGAGCAGTGACGCAGACTGACAGGTGAATGGCAACCATGTTTGTGCGGCCATTTCACCAATCAGGCCCACTAATGAGCACTGGAACTTAAAGGAGCTGTATGTAAGAAATGTATTTCAATTAATCATAAAATGGCCCTGATATGTCACTAGACATTAAGAAATCATGTTCATTTCAAATACTTATATCACTGACAACAGTAATCCGGCCAGGATATTGTCATTTAAAAAGTGAAGTTGCAGCCCTCAACTGATGTTGATGTTGTCATCTTGTGTTTTGGCCTGATGCTCCACCCTCCACCTATCTACCAATCACAAAGTCATGTAGTGTTTCGGCATCCGGGTTGCCAGCTCTGCTCTAGTTGCCACAGCTACGTAGCAGCCTACGTTCCTGCTGGATCCTGCAGCCTATCTGGGAACCTCGAGTCAGGGGGGAGGGGGAGGGGATACACCGCTCTACAGTAATTTGAAAGTGATTGCAGTACCAGTTTTGGCCACAATCTTACATACGGCTCCTTTAAAGGACAATATCCCTCAAAGACAACCACTTTCTTGCTTTGAAAAGTGGGGTTCAGTGTTTTGGGTGTTGGTAAGGGTTCATCTGCGCATCTGTTTGCTCAAATAATCCACAATTGGAAATTGGAGTATCCAGTGGACCTCTTGAAAACTGATCCAATCAGTAACTGAGTGGCGCCTCCCCAGCGGAAGGGAACGTTCTAGGAACTTTATCTTAGATTTTCTCAAAATTATGAACAAACTTTCTTCCAGTTATGTTAATTGAATATATTTAACTCTTTCCCCGCCATTGACGGAAATGTTTGTCTGTTTACACTGTTATACGGTAGGGGGCGCTATTGCGCATCTTCTGAAAGAGTACCGAATCTCCAGATCAAAAGACATGTGAAGAAAAAGTAGAAACAAGCGATTGCGTGTAAGCAGATGCATATGTAAAATAACGTAATCATCAACATTAAACAGCATATAAATCAAAACTTCCTAATGTTACTGAATGAAATGTCGACCCAGGACGAGCTACAAGACTTTTAAGCTTTGGGGGTGTTGATGGACTCGATTTACTCCATCTGTGTTTTGATATCATCGTTCTGAATTCGATCCAGATGATCCGATCCAGGCGATATCATCGTTCTGAATTCGAACGCGATTTTCTCAGCTTTTTGCTCAAAATTTTCATTTTTTATGAAACGTACCCATATTCAGGTGTTGATAAAAAAAGAGTGTATGAAGCTAAAAAAAATGTCTAAAAGCAGAGGGTCTGTTCTTTCTTTTGATATATTACATGTTCAGATATTCATATAACAAAATATTCTGGGGGCGATGAAACTTTTGTGAGAATGATCAAAAAACGCTGATTCTGTCTGGCTACTTTTTTCCAAAAATGCTGGCGGGGAAAGAGTTAATAATGTTCTCAAAACGATAGCACAGAAACACTATTTATACCGTTCACTGAGCGGTTTTTTTTCCTGAAATGTTTTAGTTGGATGTTTTGTCTAATTCTTCTTCTTTTTTTTTTTCTTTTTTTTTATGTTACTACTTGTTAAAGAATGTTCAAAAAACGTAAGTCTGTAAGTCTGGTCAAGTAAGACTGGATGTGGCATCCTGCAGCCAGACTGGAATTCCTGTAGTTTAAAGAGTGTCTGTGATCGCACCATCTGGACGTGTGATTTTGGCTATAATTATGTCATTAAAGAGGGCAGGCCTTATGAGTGTGGTTATTTTGTTTACACCCTTAAAGAGTCTTTGAACCAAACATGCTGTCAATCTGACAACTGTCACGATCATGTCTGCTTTAGTTTCCTAATCTTGTTCTGTTTAGTTTCTATGTCATGGTTTTCATTGTCATTTGCTGCGTTCACGCCATGCTGTTAATTACCGTTTTTTTCAGTTTGAGATGACAACACGTGACTCGGAGATGTTCACATTGTCAGACTGGGAATTATGCATTTTTATGGCAACACTATCAACGCCTAAATTAATCTGGTCAGGTGGAACAGTGGTCAAGTAGGAGCTCTCAGAAAAGTTGTAATTACGAGCTCCACGAAGACGTGAACCCTTTTTACAAGTCAAAATCTCACAATTACAACATGGTGTGAATGCACCTATTGTCTTTACCTGAGTTCTAGTTCATTTGTTACCATGGTTACTCATTAGTTTCACACCTGTCCATTGTTTTGTTTATTGCCTGTCTCAGTGCATTTAAGCTTTCAGTTTTCTCTGTTCAGTGTTCTGCATTGGAGTTTGTAGAAGTCGTGTTATGTGTTCTCGTTTTCTTTGTTGATTAAATCTCGTGTTTTTTATCATCATTCTATATTACGCATCTCATTTTTTTAGATTTCCTGCACGCAACTTATAACAACAACTACAACTACTACTAATACATTATATATATATACTAATACATTATACACACACACACACACATATATGTATATACATCTCTTATGTGTTCAGTCTAGGTGCCTAGTGTTTCTTTACAGAGTGACATCGCCATCTACTGGCCTGGCAGCAGAATACAGTGTTTTTAGACGTTTTCGCGGATCTGTGTGAACGGGATCGTTTTGACAATGTTGTCTTCTGTATACTCGAAAAACACAAAGTGAAAACTTTTTTTTGTTTTTTTAGTACAACATTGTCATGTAAACGTATCCTAATGCTGTTTTTTTTTGTTTTTTTTTATCAAAAACAGTAAAAGCAACAGTATTGTGAAATATGTTCACCCTTTCCAATAAATGTTTTATATTTCAAAATGCATTTTTTTCCTGTGATGGCAAAGCTAAATTTTCTGCAGTGTCGCTTGATCCTTCAGAAATCATTCTAATATGGTGATTTTGTACTCAAGAAACCTTTATTATCAGTGTTGAAAACACATGTTGTTTAAAAGAACAGCATTTATTTGAAATATAATTTTTTTGAAGAATTACAAATGTCTTTACTGTCACTTTAGATCAACTGAATGCATTTTTGCTGAATAAAAGTATTCATTTCTTTCAAACAAAGCAAATAAAAAAAATTGGTAACACTTTAATTTACAGTGTCCTTGTTACATAGGTTACATGTAGTTACTATAGTAACAACTATAAATTATGCATAATTACATGCAACTAACCCTCAACCCTAAAACTCTAACCCTATAGTAAGTACATGTAGTTACTTAATATTACTCAGTACTTAAATGTATAATTACAGTGTAACAATGACACCTTAAAATAAAGTGTAACCAAATATTTTAAGGTGTCCTTGTTACAGTGTGATTCTACATTTAGGTACTGAGTAATATTAAATAACAACATGTACTTACTAAAGGGTACTATAGGGTTAGGGTTAGGAAAAGGGTTTGGTTTGCACAGAGTAGTCGACTTCAATGCTGCATGACGCTTTAAGCTTGACGTTGACTAGTCGCTGATCATGGCCTATTAAAATGATAAATAAATGCATACTCTGAGAGCGCTCCAAGATATGTTTGATTATACCATCTGGATGCTCAGAACTGATCAGGTGAATGCATGTTTTAAACAGCTTATTGTACACGCAAGTTAATCACTGTTCTGAACTAATGCACTGCTGCATTGTAACACACACACACACACACACACACACACACACACACACACACACACACAGACAGACAGAAGCTCACACATCACACGCACATACAAACATTCAGTAGCGCAGAAATGTAGTCAACACTGTTCTGTGATTTATCAATAAAATTGCTTAGAAACTGAAAAGTTCTAGCATATATTTCTATGTAACTAAAACCCACAGCTTCACTATTAGTAGAGAGACGCGGCCAGGAAGAATTAATTCACACGCAATCGCTCTCTCATTAATGCATTAATATAAATGTAATAATCTTTACTGTGCTACTTTATCTGTATCTGATTTAGAACAAGCAGAAATCTGTGAGAAATATAACAATCCAAACACAAAAGAACAGATTAAATAGGAGCGCTGTGTCATACGCCATAGCTGTGCACAAGGAAACCCGCGTTCGAGTCTCAGCTCGAGGTTCAGGATTATTTGTACATTAATGACATCATCAGCGACTAGCTGACGTCAACTTTAATCACATAAATTTTGACTTTTCGAAAAATATCTGCATTGAAAATCTTCAACCCCTAGTATAGTCATATATGGTCACATATTACAGATATAGCCACATCCCTATCACTGAATATCTTATCTTCAGGAAACTGCCTGCTCAGACCTCCATTTGTTTTTTCACGAATAGCACGAATTTTTAACCATCTCATTCCCATTACTTATCCATCACCCGTCTCCAGGATTTCCAGGGGAGGAACTGAATAAAAGGAACTAATAAAAATAAAATACTAAACAATGAAAAACTCACAAATGAGAAGTATAAACAGTCATGAGAATTACAAAGACAATGGCAAACATGCAATCAGGGCAAAATGTTGCTATTCCGGATGGGAATGTTACATTATCAAAGATATGTTTCTAGATATCAGTAGAACTGAATAACGCCTCAACGGTTTTTTTTGTTTTATTTTGTCATTCGGCATGTTTGAACCCTGAGACCTTAAGAAACATGTGATATGCATGGATACTCAGCAGCAGGGAATGTTCCCCAGACAGGTTTATCCATCATTTTCTATTTAAAGGTGTCATGCATTTACATTTAATTTGTTACATAAATATTGTTTTGAAAGAGTCTTTCCTAAGAAAAGGCTCCTGGCCTACGGTAAGAAGAGCTTGTATTAAAATGATTGAAGTTCGGTGACTGTGGCAAGATTCTGGGGAAACACTAGACTAGCAGAAACACATTCTTCAGCACATGTCACTTGTGTGGGTGGAATGTTGTTTTGCTGTCTACTTTTGGTGAAAAGATACTAAAATAATAGATTTAGTATGTTAGTTAGTGATAATGTAAATGTGCATTCAGTAGGCTACAAATTTGTCGCATTTTTAAATGGTAACAGCTATGGGAATTCTGTTTTTCAGAAGGTGTATATCTGTGTTAAAACAGAGGGATGGAAACAAAGAAAAAGAGAGGAAATGCAGGAAGCTATCACTCTAATCTTTTACGTGTTTTAAAACAGAGGGAAGTTTAATTAATTTGTTAGAGAACTGCAAACAGATGATTTCAATCAGCAGGGAAAATTGTGTGTGTGAGAGAGTGAGAGAGAGAGAGAGAGAGTGTGTGTGTGTGTGTGTGTGCGTGAGAGAGAGAGTGTGTGTGTGCGAGTGTGTATGTGTGTGAGAGAGAGAGAGTGTGTGTGTGTGTGTGTGTGTGAGACAGAGAGAAATAGAGAGAGAGAGAGAAAGAGGTGTGTGTGTGTGTGTGTGTGTGTGTGTGTGTGTGTGTGTGTGTGTGTGTGTGTGTGTGTAGGTAGGTATACCCTACGTTACAAATATGGCAATATTCTAATGAGGCTTATGAAGCTTATGAATCATACTAAGTGATGTTTTTTGAAAATGTAAAAATGCAGAAAGTGTTATGTCATGGGAATAGAATAGTGATTAGGGGATAGAATACAGTTTATATACAGTATAAAAATCATTATGCCTATGGAAAGTCCCCCAAAAACTTGAAAACACAACAGAGAGAGAGAGAGAGAGAGAGAGAGAGAGAGTGTGAGAGTGTGTGTGTGTGTGTGTGTGTGTGTGTGTGTGTGTGCGTGCGTGTGTGTGTGTGTGTGTGTGAGCCAAAGAATTTGCTAAAAAGAGGAAGAGGGGGAAACTTGTCTGCCCTGCCTATCATAAAAAAAATAATGAAAGCAAATGTTCTGAAAGAAGCAGAAGTGCAGCAGAGACAGTAGGAAGTGTGAGCATGTGGATCTGAATGAAGCGCCGGTGAGGAAGGCATGCTGGGGTGTGATAGCCTTCACATTCCCTTAACATCCTGTTTGTTCAGATCCTCAAACTTAGACCTGCTCAGTTTTTCATGAATGGTTCTGGAGTGCAGCCTTCTCATTGGCTGGCCGTCAGCCAATCAGAGCTTGATGACCACATAGTGAGCACCTCTGAGAAGAGTTAACTGAAGCAGGACCACGTTCACACAAACTTTCCTCTTCACCTATCGCTGTTTTTATCTGAACTCGTGTTGCAGTGACATTTTAGAGAAACTATACAGCCGAGTGTCTCGAGCTGTAAGCCTCTTCCTGCCTCTGAAACAGCCCTCACAGGAAAGAGCAGTTAAATGACCACACATTTCTGCTTGTTACATGTGGTGGATGCAGTTTCGTGTGGCTGGCCTCCACAAAACTGAGCTGGGTTTTTCCTCTCCTTTTATCTTCACCTGCTAACCAGTTCAATATTCAAAGCCTATTCTGCACTGCTTGTATTTCATTCAGCTTGATTACAAAAAAAGGGAATAATTCGCTCTTAAATGAAAATTAATTTACGAACACAAAAGGAGAAATTTATCAGAATGTCCAAGATGCTCTTTTACAAAATGCTCTTTATTAAATGAATGGAGACTTTGTATGCCTTTCTCATTATCATTTGTAGGTTTAATCATTTTTATGGAAAACTCAAAAACAAGATAAACATGAACCAAGCATAAGCAAATAAAAGTAAAAAAAAAAAAAAAAAAAATCATATACTGTATTTTCAAATGAATTCCAAAATAAAGTATGCATACCATCTTGCTTTATATTTTATTTATATATAGATATATACATATATTTGTGTAGTTTCATATTACTATTATATAGATATTTTTGTAGATAAATGTACAATAATGTTGGTAACAGTATTCTATCACATAGCTTTTTGTTTAAAAAAAAAAGAAATAATTAAGTTATGATTAAATCATTTAATTTTAGAGTTTAGGCTCTGGAGAAAATATCTTTAGAAACGAGTTGAATACGGCACTAAAATTCACACAGAACAGAAGGAATTTTACTATTTAAATGATACTTATGAAAATGTGGTAAATGTGATGACATTAAACATATTTAATCAATGTTATTGATGAACTAAAAATACAGCACCAAAAATCACACAGAAAATAATTGATATTATTATTAAAATAATATGAAAATGTGTTAAATTAACTTAATGGCATTAAACATTTAATTGATATCATTGATTAAGTTAAATAAACCTATTCATTCCAATATTTAATGAACCTAAAAGGATTCATACACTTTATATATTGTACATGTACAAAATGCTTTTACATTTTAGATTCTGTCAGTACGCTTCAGGATCTTTGTCAACACATCATATGCCTGAATATCTATGATTATTAATGAAATCACATTGGGAAATAATGGCTGATGCATTAAATGAACAGCTTGGACATTCTACCATTAAACTCTAATCTACTCTAAAGACAAAAAGTCATAGCTTTGGAATTGCAGGATGAGGAAATGGTGACTCTAATTTCAACAAAATGTTTTATCACATAACGTTCGACACGTTGGTTTGACATCCAGCGGAGAACGTTACAAATTCTGTGCATGAGCCATTATCACTGTGTTAAGATGCAAAGCGAGATAAACGAGACCGTTGCTGGATGCATGTTCAACCAAATGCTTTTAATAAATGCAAAGTGTTTAATACAATGAGGAATTCATAGAGAGTTTGTCGTTTATATTCAGTTTAATTCATCTCATTTGTAGTTTCTATGAATTTATTTTATGTGACTTTTATAATGCATGACTTATCATGATCATGGGTCACATGACACACACACAGGCTACAGTATAACAAATTAATTAAATCCACTTTTGTTCATATTAGCCTTTTTTTTCCATATGAATCTTCACATCAGAGATTTTTCACATGGTTTCAGGTGTGATTAATCGTATTAATTTATATTTTTATATTAATTCCAATCATATTAGTTTAAATATTAACTGAAAAAAATTAAGTTCAATTTGAAATATTAATTAAAATGTATATCTTTTGTATATAGTTGTTTGCATTTGATGATATTCACTGTAAAAAAAAAAAAAGAAAAAAAAAAGAGGGTATTTTAATAGTAAAATACTGTAAAAATGATATGGTAAAAATCTGTTAATTGATTAACGGTAAGGTAATTTTTTTTTTTTTCCCAGTTATGCACATTAGTACATTTTATGTTACATCTTATGTTGTTAAATGAATGTTTATTGTATTATTTTAGTATCACGTGTGTTACCATGATGGTGTTTTGTATTTGAGTGTATGACACCTGCTATATTTTAATATTTACCTCAGATTGTGGAAAAGCTTCCTGTGAAGAGATAAAAGACCGGAAACAGAAGAAAGAAAACAGATTTTAGTGGGTTGGTATATTAACATTATATCAGTTAATGAAACAAATTGTAATGAAACTGTAAATTTAAGTTCAGTCCATAAAACCTAAAATGTTGCTATACTGTATAAAAGTTCTGGCAACTACAGCAGCTGTTTTTACAGAACATTTCACAGATTTTATTTATAGTTTTGCAAAGCATTTTAAATCCTTACATTTGTCAAACAAACTAAATGTGTTAAGTGAAGTAGATTTGTATGGCCTGTGTGTCGGGAGTAGTGAACACTATGTTGATTTGGAGCGCGGTTCGGGAAGTTTATTGGTGCTGAATGAGAAATATCTCTGGTTGTGTGGCTTGAGGCTGTCAGTGGAGGTGGGAACGCATCAAATGTTACTGTAACCGTTAGCAACTATCACAGCCCACCTGTGAGGAACAGCAGGACGACCGCTGTGCCTTCATGAAGTCTAATTAACCATGTTTTCAGCATTCCTGTTTAGTAGTTGTTTCACTTGTGTTTTATGAGACACCTGCATGTCATTTCCTGATGTGCTGCATGTGGTGAGATGGAGCACACAGAGATGGCTGTTATAATAGTTATACTGAAACAACAACAACAACAAAATCATATTTTATTTCAAGCAACAAAAAAAAAAAAAGAAAAAAAAAAAGAGTTCTCGCGAGAGCACAAGTTGAATTTGCTCAGCGAGTTACTCTGGCGTCGAGTAATGATGCTCATTAAATATGCCCTTGTATCCGAGCTGCACCAATCACATCGGGTTATCTGATATAGGCGGGCCAGAGGCGAGCTATACAGATGACGACAGCGCTATGACGTCGAAGTCATTAGTAAACATTGCAAGATGGCTATGGATGAACACCAGTTGTTTGAAACGGCTTTGGTCGCTACAATGAACGAGTTAGACTTGGCTTTTTCTCTAAAACAGGAACAGAAGACGCCGCTCGAATCGTTCCTTTGCAAGGAGGGCGTTTTTGCTGTTTTGCCGACCGGATACGCAAGAGTCTAATCCACCAGTTAGCTCCGCTGGTAGCTAAGAGATAACTTGTTGTGATTGGTCGTAGTGTTATCCAATTGCGTGCAGTGAGATTTTCAAATGCATGCTTGGTGCCGCCCCTCGAGCTGGCCGATTTTCATTAGTCGATGCCAGACCATTAGTCTTTTAGATTTAGGTCTGGATTTCCAGGCTAAGTTATGTCCAGGATGTCCCTATAATTTTCACTTAAAGGAGACATATCATGCTTTTAAATTGTTCCTTTTTACATATAAATCATACATTTGTAGTCTATATAAAGCGGAACTGCAATGCTTGGGTCTGAATTCCTCATTATTATAGCTCCACAGGCCCCTTTTCTACCCCTTTTCTGATGTGCGTCTGAGAGCAACTCGTTTTGGTGCGGTCTCTTTAAATACAATTGAGACACTTCATACCCCGCCCACACTCGGTTCAACTCCACCCCGTTCGGCCATTTTTGTAGTTTGATAGCAGAGATACGATTATCTAGTGGCACAGAAACGTTTTATTCACACGTTATAAACAAAATGTCAACAACGGAAGACTTGTCCAGCCAGCCTTACATGTTCGAGCCAGAGTCGGAGCCGGAGCGAGATGAAAATGAAGACGACGAACCTGCAGAACAACGTCTTCATATGGATGTATCGCAATGGTGTGTTACTGTATTTACACATGAAACTTTGGTCTTCCGACCTTTTACCACCGTGTCGATTTATTTTGATTAATATGTGCGAGGGAGAGAGAGCAAGACAGCGTCTAGTTTGGAGACGGTGATGTCTTGTTTACACTTTCGCCTGGCTCTGAAGAGAGAGAGTGAGCGCGCGCGCGACCGGGTCTCTCTCTCTGCTCGTTCTTTCAGTTAAACATGCGTCCTGTAACAAGCGCAGCAGTTCATCTGCATTAGACGGTGTAATGAAGCGTGTGGGTTACTACATCCAACAACCGAACATTTTAACTTACCCTCTCGTAACTTCTGCATCCTTTAGCTTGGACTACAAAATTGCAGCGAGAAATAAAAATGGCGGATTGCTCGAAGTGTTGGGCCGGAAGTAGTGATGGGTCGTTCGCGAATGAGCCGGATCTAAGAGCCGGCTCTTGTAGGTGAACGACGGGAGCCGGCTCGCATATCTGAAGAGCCGACTCTATTTTTAAAAATATAGCCTATAGAAATTAAATCATTATGTAGGCTAATAATGAAATAATGAATGATTTTAATTGCATTTAAAATAATTGACTAATTCAAAAACCAACAAAAACATAATTATATAGGCCTAAAGGCGCACACACATTTGTTTCGACTGTCTGATCAGCCTCACATTCTGTTCCTGTCAATCATACACGCAATGTCAACCAATTAAACTGCATGAGGGAGTGCCGAGCAAACTCACACACACACTAGAGATGCGGATAAACCGCGGATCAGGCGGATGACGTGACGAAAAATAATATTTTAATTAAATTCGGCGGGTGGCGGTTGAACCAAACAAATGAAAAAAGTTTGCTACTAAGCAAACCTGCAAGCTATGCCCAGCTGTCAGTACTATTGGAGGAGGCCTAAACGTCTCTTAGATGAGACCGCCTGGGTTATTTTGTTTCGATAATAATTATATTTTAAAACAGCCAATCGTAGCCTACTACCACTGTGGAATATGCATTTAAAAGAGAGACAGATAATGGTCTGATATGACTCAGAAATGACATCGGGCAATTGCAGCGCAAGATGTTCAGAAGAACGCAAGAGCTAAACTACAAGCTCAATAATATCCACATTAAAAAGTTAAAAAAAAGAAGGTAAGAAAAATAGTCAGTCATAACTTTGCCCATTAATTAGATGTGCAAGGCAAGCAGGCTAGTTTTTGGGTTGTTATGGACAATTAAATATGTGAATAGTCACGTTGCACAGTTGTGTGGTGGACTTTCAGCGAGTTAAAACATATATTTTTTAAAGAGCCGTTTGTGAGTCAAAAAGAGCCGGCTCTTTTCAGTGAGCCGAGTCAAACGAGCCGGCTCACGGAAAAGAGCCGGAATGCCCATCACTAGCCGGAAGTCAATGTCCTTATTTGGCAGTTCCGCTGCAAATACTGTGACGTAATAGTTCAAAAAACGTCATAGATAACAGAAAAATCGGAACAGGTTGAAAAATATGACCAAAACAGAATATAAAGATATCAACGAAGCACCTGAAGAGAATAATTTCATCTTTTCTGTACTTCTAAACACTCCAAATATACAACAAAAGGGCTAAAAAAGTGGATTTAGCATGATATGTCCCCTTTAATTTTCATCTCTTTTTGGGGTTTGACACCTCACACATGATATAAGTTTGTTAACGGTTGTTGAAATCTGAGAATAAACCCCTTCCGGCTGGATGTACATTATCTCTCTTATTGCACGGCTACTTGCCACATAAGTAAATAATTAGACATGAAATATTGACTTGAGTTGAAATAATATATTAGCTCTTTCAATGCAAAGCTTCCGCAGAGATAGCAGTTGCTAGTGCGGCAACCTCAAACTAGACAGAGGGATACGGTATACAGTCATACCACTTATTACACTGCATTTCGCCACATAAATAATTATGAGAATATTGATCTGAGATGAGACCGTTTTAAAATTGTATCTGTTTGTTATCAATTACAGTGTACAAAACAATAGTCCCAAATGGTGCCAGCGGCATTTGTGTGAAACAAGAGAGTGAGTTCATCTTTAAATAACTGTACACAAAATATTGATTTGAGTTTTAATATTTTATTAGCTCACCAAATGCAAAAATTCCTAGCAAACATACTTCAGATAGTTGTCTAATAGCCTGCGTTATCAGTTTTTAGTGCGGATTGTCGGGGAATAACATAATATAAATTTAATATAATGATATAAAAAAATATAATTTGAGACAGAAGAGAAGGGATCTGTCACAGGAGGTTGCAGGAAGGCAGACGGAGACGAAGATATATTTCCACAAACGAAGGTTTAATATTATATAATAAATCACAAGACAGCAGAACAGCTAGCAACACACACTAAAGACATAACAGAGATTGGATGAAGACTGACAGAACTTAAATACAAGATGACACTGATTAACAGAACACAGGTGATACAGATGACGATGATTGACTTAACAGGTGATACAACTGAACTGATAATGACAGTAACCATAGAAATGAAGGAGTGGCGGGAAAACAGGAACCAATCAAAACACAAACTTAAAGTCCAAACAAGCACTGACACGTGACAGGAACTGCACTAGGTTTCAAATTGTATATCATGCCATGGCTCACCATGTCTATGTCTCATTACATATGTAATGGTTCATTATGCAAAATAGATGGGTATTTTTAACTTTAATGCTGGCTAATTTCTGTGGTTCATTAGTGATGAATGGCTCCTCTGCCTGGGCCCCTTGAAGTGGGAGCACTGGATCCCAGCACAAAACCTGTGTGAAAAGCATCAGCCAAGTGGGTGGCTCTATCAAGGACTCCACGTTTCCTACAACCGTCCCGACCAAGGATGGTTAGACAATAGCATTGTGCTAGTCTGGGATCTGAGCCTTGATGTCAAGTGCGCCTAACCTGTCTAAAAATAATAATGCGCCTCAGTCAGCAGAACTTTAGTGTAGATGTACAGTATTATACTCCGTCTCGAGCGATTTGCCATTGGCAATGATTTATGATTCTTTGACGAGCATGGGCTTATAAAATAAGACATGTTATATTAATCCACCCATGTTAAATTGTTTTAAACTGATCACGGATGTAGAATTAAATCAACTTGGAAACGATGAAAATGTTGTTTGGTGAAGACTGGGAAACAGATAAAGTACGTCTACTGTACATTAAGTATTTCTCTGTTAGAATTATTACTTTTTTTCTCTTACAGTAGTTTGAAATGCAACATTCAGCAGTTGGAAACACATTTGAGGAATCTCAGATCAGACATGCAAATTTGCCAACGTTACTTCCTGGGAGATTTTAGGTTTCATCATTCAGCCCTTATACTTCCGCTTCAGTTATTCAAATGCTTTAAACAGATTACAGAGGACAGATTGTTCATTTATGCATAAGTGTGTGTGTGTGTGTGTGTGTGTGGGGGGGGGGGGGGTGATGTGCTGCGGATTATTATATTAGCAAGCTTTGCATTACACTAAGAAATATTTAAATCAGTCTCAACTAAAAAGATGACTCAACTTAGTTAATTAAAAACTTGTTCACATTTATTGCTTGCTATTAACACATTTGTTTCTGCAACTCCAGGCACATTTCAATATATATATATATATATATATATATTATATTAAAGCTAACTACTTTGTTCTTTTTGTTATTTGAAGTTCACATTAAAACTATCTTGGAAACTTAGTTATGGTATTTTACTTTCCAGATATTTTTTATGCAGAAATGTTATTGTTTGTCCAAGATCCAGACAATCAATTTAATTATTGCACACTCAAATGCTCAAAAAAATAAAATAAATAAATAAATAAATAAATAAATAAATAAATAAATAAATAAATAAATAAAATGCTGGGTTAATGTGGATATTGACTGTGTGAAAGTGATTTATATCAAGTTTGTGTGATGTGATTTCACCAGCTCTTTTCTATAGAGGAAAAAATGAAGAGAATTCATTGGAAATGTCACTTGAACATTTTTTTTCCCCATTAATTTCCAATCCAGCTGTTATTTTGTCATCGTTAGTCAACTATGGTCGCAAGTTCTGTTGTTATCAGCATAGTTCAACGAGTCGGTGTTTCCTGAAACCATCGTTCCAACGAACATTCGCAAACAGCTCTCGACCTGTGGTTAGAAGCAGAGTTTCTAGTTTGCATGACACGTGGACTTAATAAATCCTTATCTTGAGCAAAATAAGCAAGCTGACATTCAGTACAATCTTTATCTTTTATTTAGAATACATACAAATTAAATGTATGTCTTTTAGTTTGTCAAGAGATTTAAAGCACCGTTTTTTGAAGACTGCGCATGTGCGAACGTGCTCTACTATAAGAACGAGCCTATGATTGAATTTGGAAATAAAGCAAAATAACTGAGACAAATGAGAAATAGTCCTCAGATGCCATGTCTGTAATTTATATCAAAACATCTAGCGTTAATTCGATCTCAAACAGTCTCATTAAAAGAAGTTATTACTCCACCACGTGTGTGACGTCATAAACCAACGTGGTTGAACGACCACTTTGCAACACTATGGTTTAGGGAAACAGTCGTGACTAGCTAGTTGATTTCTTCAACGATACATTGTACTATGGAAGTGAAGCAGCGAGTTACGTCGTTGTATAGGAAACACACCCCTGTTGGACATCATTATTAGAAGGGATGCACAATATATTGGCTACCATATCGGTATCGGCCGATATATGTAACTTTTTAATGTTATCGTTATCTTTCCGATAAGAAAATGAAGCTGATATTTTAAAGCCGATAAAGAATGGATCATTTCCTTCAGCTGAGACACTTCAGATGCGCACTGTTCACCGTGATGGTTTTGAATCGAATGGGCTTGAAATTTGATTACATTCATTTCAAAAAGGAAAATACTGTTAAGTGCAACGTTCAGCACAAGTCTAATATAGGCTATAAAATTATTAGGCGAACATTATAATTGGGACATGACTTTTAACTTTTGTTTTTGTAATCAGACTCTCAAAAATTATGTAAAATCTGGATTTAGATTTATCTACATTATATCGGTTATCTGCTTTCAAATATAAAGAATTATCGGTTATCGGTATCGGACAAAATTTTCATTTCAGTGCATCCCTAGTTATTAAACAAATTAAATAAACTAGGGTGAGTGTAAAAAGTCTCTTAAAATCCACAGAGGCAAAAGTGGCCACAGCTGAAGAGAAACCCAGACGTGTCTTCATTTGTCACAATTTAACCACAAAGGTGACCACCTCCTGTAGCTTTCCCAGGGCCTGTATTGCAATTAGCAATTTACAATGTCATCTTGGCCTTTTGAAACTAAAAGCTAGAGGATTCCAATATATAAAAAGAAAAAGCAGACCAGGTATTGCCTTGTAGCCAAAAAAGGGACTCCAACTTTTTAGAACAATGTTACCTTATTGAATGGAAGAGGAAACAAGTCAGGACAATAGCTTGAAAGTTCACCCTAAACTTCCAACTTCTACACCCAATCCAACCCCCCACTGCCATGGCGCCCCGGCAGGACCCCTAAAGTGAATCTCAAGGAGCAAGAAGACCACCCTGCGGGGGCTCATAATGTAGAAGCTCGCATTCCAGTGGCAACCTATTGAAACACAAACAGTTCATTTAAATTTGCTCCTTGATATGACCCGGACGGGTCTCCTTTTGAATCCAGACAGAGCTGGCTCATTAGGGTTAAGATGGTGGAACGGCAGATTTGGGGGGATGGTGTCGGGCTCAGGAAGGGGTGAATGGGAGGTGGACCATCTGGAGCGCTGATAGGAGAATCTGAGAAAAATGTTTTCTCATTTTCGTAATCAAGCTCACAAACATTGGCTAATTGTTGAGTGTGTAATTGAGACAATGGAGGCATCCTTGCTGTTTACCAATTGTAAAGGGCTGGAGCATTCAGGTATTTGGAGTGTTTTAACCAAGTGGTCTCCCATTTAAAAAGCGGACAGCCTCTCTACATTCATTTACGCACTCTTTCCTTACACATACTTATTACAATTAACACCAGCACACAGGGACTCTCTAAGCAAACGTGAGGATTTGTCTAAACCCTCGATACAGTCCTGTATCCACACGTAGCCTTACAGTTGTTGTTGCCGATGTGTGTGAGTTTTCTCATTAAATCAATCAATGGCCATTTGTCAATGCAAAAAAGATTTACTCAAGCTATAAAACAGAACTGCAGAACATTCAGCCAAACTCTTAAGTAAAAAGGGCATTTCATAAAACAGTTTATCATAACATTAACAAAGTAACCACTTTCTGTAAACAGGCCGTACTCATCTTGGTCCAAATTCCCTTCAGCTTTTCTTCTGTATTACATATTCATGGCAGATATGACAACCGGTTTGGGCTTTGAACTCACAAAGGCTCTTTATTTCAACACATGGATCGTGTTAATGCTTTAACTAAATTTATTTATATAAAATACGCCTGATATATCCTACTTTCTGTAATGTCCATCCATCCATCCATCCATCCATCCATCCTACAGATCTGACTATGCTTACTTTATCTGTTAGCTTTAATTGTTGCTAAGCTAACAGTTTAAAACTATAGCAAAAATTGCTCAAATACTAATTCAAAGACTCTTACATAAATCAAAGGCTCTTACATAAAGCTCAAATAATGGATAATATAATATAATGTTGTAATATATAAAGTAAATTGTAATTAGATAGAATGACTTTCATATAAGGCAGATCTACAGCATTAAAATACACTCAAGCCCCTCTCACACAGAGATTCCGGAAAATACACAGATAATGTGTCCCGGGATTTGTCCCGAGATCGTTTGATTTTGGTTCATTCACACTGTCAGTGATTTTCCAGAAACTGCGAGTGCGTTCACACACATCCCGTAAAGATCCCGTAAAGACACGTGACGTCAGGATGTGTTGTAGAAAGGCGAGTCTAATCTTACGCTACTGCTATTTCCATTGTAGTCATGCACTTGGTGGATTTTTTTACGTAGCGTCTTAAGTTTACTAATGATCTGCGCTTTCGATCTCGAGAAACCACGCTCAAGCATTTTTTTCCGGATTCGGTCGTACACTAACACATCGTGTACCGTTCCACAAAGCTGGCGAACGATCTCAGCTTCAGCGCAGATAGTAAGGAGCTCCTGGTCTCGGCTTCATTCTAGTTTGCAGACATTTTTTCGTTCTTTCTTTGTTGATGACGAACACAAACTTTCTTCTAAGAGCAACAAAATACCCCTTACGGCATTGGTCCTGGCTTTTGTTCATACAGGGCGCGTTCCGGGACTGATCCCGGCAATGTTACTAGGTCCCCATCCCGACATCGATCCCGGCATCAATCCCGGGATGTGTTTGCGTTCACACAGAAGGCACTCTAGCAATGTTACGGCAATTTCCTGGGATCAACGCGCTGTGTGAAAGGGGCTTTATTGTGACATAGAAGGTTGCATGAATCTAGATTTCACATGTCTTTGATACCCAAAAAGCTATAACATCGAATCAAGAATCATCTGTCGGTCATATATTGAGATGTAGCTGAGAATTTTGAAGACTTCTGTATTGGAATGTGTGAGAGGAGATGATAAGAGTAACTTTTACCATCAGAGACCTGGGGCAGAGGGGTCAACCATGGAGGTCATCCACTAACAGTGCTGAGACCTCTCGCTATTAAAGGCTTTAGTTGAGCTAGGCTCTTCATGTCATTTAGATTATAAATCAATGTCAAAGCAAAAGAGGTGAAGACCACAAGAGAAGTTAGTGAAGATGGGATAGTTCTTAGTGGAGTGAAATTAGTTGGGGGAGAAATAAATAAAGGTATCAGATCAAACAATAAATCTGGAGTGCAAAAGTGAGCACAATTGGGATTGACTCATTTTAAAATAACTTCCCATCCAAAATAATATATGCAAGAATGGCATGTCCCAAATTATCGTACATTTAGAATAGTTTGTTAAAGTGAAACAAAAAAGTTTCGAAGTGTATATCCATGTATATTTTGGACTAATATCACCCAGAATCCCTTACCAGAAAGGGAATAGTTTGTAGTGGTTTTCTATCAACATTGCAAAGCCAAAGCTGCCAAAACAGTTTTTGAAAGAAAAATGAAAAATAAGTTGTTAAGTGTAATTTCTGCATTGCCAGTGCCACTGCAAAAATAATAATTGTTTCAAACCAGTCTCCCCAAATACTCCTAAATGTGGTCCAATTTTTCAGATAAACAGAAAGTCTCAACTCGAATCAAATTTTGTTCTCATGCGATAGTGTCAGTACAATTAAATCGATAATATTTGACTATTAATTGTCTTTAAATCAAGCCACTATAGTGCACTGTAGTTTAAAGACATGGCATTATCATGTCCCAGTACTATACTACCGGCTGAAAATTTGTCTAGAGTCGAATAGTGCTAATCTAGCTAGTGGATCGGCATAGTCAATCTGTTCTAAAGCAAAACTGAGCTGCGGTAGCTGGTCCACAGGTAGTCTCGCATAGCCAGACCTTCAGACTGAAGGCAGAAGGTTTGGACTCCATAGCAGCCTTTATTGGCCACGGACCACCAAGAGGCCTTCTGAATGACATGTAAAACAACCAATCACAGTTAGTTTTGTTCCGTGTAATGTTTATAGGAGTAAAAAAATGTAACGTTGATGTCCCTACAATAACAGACCGGTGTGTAAAACTCTTTATTTTAAAGAGTCTATACCGCAAACTTTACATCCTTCACAAACTTTTGAAAATCCAGCGTTAAGCTGATCCTCATAAGTACTCATTGTCACAGTTGTAAACATGATGCCGTTCTTCTTCCATGAGGGGGTTTGGCGTCATGGCATCTTTGTTTCCAGGGCGGACAGTTGACACAAACACGACACACACTTCTCCAGGAAATCCTGTAGAATTTAGCCAATCAGATGACAACTTTGAAAATCCTGAAGCGTTTCCATTTAAGTGTACCATATAAGACGTTCAGACAGGGGTTCGTGGGCATGACGTCTGAGGCTGAGACTAGTCCACAAACACTCCTGCTTCCCATGCTGGAGACCAGAAAACCAGCATCCCAGCATGATCCCTTAAGCTGGTAAACAGCAATGCTGGATTTTATTGAGTATTATAATGCTAATTGTGATGCAGTGTGAGTGTCCTCTCGCATGTGATAAGACTGTATGGTGTGGGAGGCAGAAGCACACACTGTGTACGGTGGCAACACAATCCTCGAGGCCACAGCTGTCCCCTGTTAAACAACACAACCCTTGGGGTGCCTCCTTCTTTCACATGGACGGCTTAGTGGTTGTGCTGGAGCAGGCCCAGTCCAATTCACACACACACACACACACACACACACACACACACACACACACACACACACACACACACACACACACACACACACACACACACACACACACACACACACACACACATGCAGTGGTGGCGAGAGAATGCTTTGATAGTGGATGCATTCCTGCATTATTTACCTTAGTGTCATTGCCTATCCATTCAACAATTCAGCAGGTTGTCTCCTCAACACATGGTAGAGTTTCCTTCCTCTTCTCTGTCTCTCTTTTTCTCCCTACAACCCTTTTGTCTACAATGTATACAAACAATTCCTTCTGCATTAAACCCTCATAGGAAGATCCAATGAGTCATCTTGAAACAGAGGAAAACATCTTTCAGTACTTCTCTGAGTTGTCTATCATTGTTTCCTTGCTGCTCTGAGAATTTATTCTATGTGCTAGTATCACTGATTGCTTTTGTTATCCAGCATCTTATATCCATCATGTTCTTAACCCCTCTGTCCCCCATGTTGGAGTTTTTTTTTTTTTTTGGCAACCTGGAGAGTTTCCTCCCTGATCCTCGACAAAGCAATTAAATCACTGATGCAGCTGAATCCTATTATTCAAATCTCTGTTTTCAGAGCTGTAAAGATTCTCTCAGGTAATCTTAATGTTGTAAGGATATAAATTGCCTGATGACTAAAATTTGGATTTGAGAATATGCTGCTTTGAGTTACATTTTGTAAACAGGGATCTACATCAGTTGATTTAAAGATGCACTTTCCCAGGCTGTGTATTTAAACAAAAGCATTTGCCTTGTTGCCTTGCTGCCCAGTCAATGACTTCACAGGCAGCATTTTGTGTATGAAGGTATCTCATAAGGAAACTACTTTGAGACAGGCCTCCAAGAGTTCTTTAAACCACTTTTTTATATACCATTTTTTTCCCACCAATCGCTAAACCACACACACAGGATTGTGGGATATCATAGGCAACAAGGGACATATCTACGCTGCCTCCAAAAATAGACCAGATGAAGGCATGTTACGTAAACACTGAATTCAGATATTTCTTGATGCCTTCCCACTTCCATATACTACCTTTGAAGGTAGCATTATAGAAGCACCCTCAGTGTCTGTCTGTGATGGGTCAGACCTATTTAGGAAGCCAGTCCAGATTTTCTCTATTTGTTTCCGGTATGGGTGCTGTTTGTGTATTCTATAGATCCAGGTCTATGAGGTTCTCTCTCTCATCTTTCTCAGTGTACTTAAAGTTCAGGTTTTGTGCTATTTATGACCCAAGCCCATGGCTTCACACTACTGTTCTGTTTACTGTTAAACAACCAAAACCAAATGAAAAAGCCTGTTTGTCATGTGTTCATCTGGATTTGCAAGATCCCACTGAAGTGTAAACCTAATGTCACAATGTCTTACTGTTTTGTATGCCTTAAAGGAATCCACATAACTGTTCCTTGCTTCACGATTGGTCCTTCTTGGCTGCTAACAAGAGAAGATTTATTATTTACTCGCCATCTGAGAAGATAGTAGTTTTTTATTTTAACAATATCAGGAAAAAAATATCAAACATGCTTAGTTGAACTTTAGCTCACTTTAATTGCAGTGAGCCCTGGCTATTCTTGAGGTTCTGTCTTTTCTTCAAATCCTCTATAGATCAAAGCTCTGGAATAGACAGACAGGTTGGGGTGACATGGATTGGGTCTGGACTAAAGAGTGGTGGAAACTCACAGCACGGCCTCTTCAGGGGAGGTGGGGGCAAAAGGAGACAATGAGGGCAATTCACAATAGTATTAGCTAATGAAGGGACTCAGGCATTCCTCATTGTGGAATGCAGGGTTGGATTAAACTGTAACATACCTTTTTTGGCTCAAAAAGGCTGGAAGACAGTCTCATATAGATGAAAGCTGTAACAAAACACAAAATATATGAATGACCAAAGGATTGTATACTATATTGAGTTTTAGCCCCATTCATCCATTAAAACCTATTTGAATCTGACAGTTTTACACAACCCATTTTGTCTCAGGACTTGGTTACGGTAATTTTAGCCATAAACTGCCTACACACACAAAACAATATTGGAGATTTTCATTGAGTGGACGTATCTGAATGTGATTATTGTGGTGCACTTTGAGGAGTGTTGAGAAGAAAACCCACTTGTTTATTTAATGCCGCTCCAACTGGAAGTGACTTTGTGAGCCGTAGACAACAAGCCAGGATTCATTGGCTCTACTTATCCAAACAGTGTCAACATGTTCATTTTTACTGGAGGTCTTTGACTTTCCTGACAGATCCCATCTGCCATTTTACAGGCTCATGGGCTATTTAACAGAGGCTCTCTGTAGCCACCAGAAGAGCAATGAAAGGGAATGCTGGTATTCACCCGAAACTCTAGACTTTCACTTTTGAGAAGCCAATGATTTGACCACCTTGAAATCCGAGACTCTTTAAATCCAAAGGAGCTACAGGAATGCCCCAGACCCGTATATAGCCCCCTTTCCCAAAGTCCTTCCATGTGAAGATGTTGAAAGAGAAGAGGCCTTCACCAAGACTTAAGCAACTATGTCTTGTCACATTTTTGCTCTGGTCTGTTGAGGCTGTTCACCTTTCATTTGATCACTGGGCTACCTAAAACGCTATTGGATGTGGCTGAGTAAACGGATGTGATATGCAGGATAGGTCTGTGCTATCATAAGCTACCATCTTTCCCCACATTGTACGGCATCTGTGTCAAAAGATCTGCTTCTTCATTGCAATCAGTCCCAAACCAAATCTAAGTGTAGTATGATGAATGTAGGCTAGCTTTGATCACCTTGGTAGAGGATTGATTGGTCACAAGAACCTTATAAGAACATTAATTACCTCAAGCTATTAACATCTAGGACTGTAATGGTCCTTACCTTTGCTTTAAAACTCAAACATCTTCTGGAAAAGTAGCTTGCTGTTTGTAGGAACTATTAATATATAATTATGTAAAGTGAAGCTGGTATGACATTGGTTTTACAAGCGTGTGAATCTTGTCGAGTTACTTGTGTCTCGGCTACAACACCAGAACGTGTTGGTTCTGGAGAATAATGAAGGGCTCTGTGCACTGACACCAGTTTATTTTTCATTTCCTCCACTCCTTTCTGATTCATACATGATCGAGTATGTGATGATTGGGAAGTAATGATGTGGAAGAGTAAATATTTACAGATTGGTAATGAGTAGTTGAAAGCCGGCCACCCACCCCCCTTCTAGCCCACTTACCATCCCTCTATAACTCCTCCCCTCCAGCCATACCATGCATTCCTCTCAGAATCTGGATTTCATTGATGGCAAATCCATTTTGCAATGGTGTAATTCTTTCTCAGGATTTGTACTGACAGCAATGGTTAAGGTGATGTCCACTCCCTGACATAAAATCAAGTCTATGTCAGTTCAGCCATTGATCCTGGATGAGGGGCTAAACGTTACCAGGGTTCCAATTTGATGCTATTTGGATTCCAGGCTAGTTAAGTTAGCAATTGTGTTTAAATGATTGAAGATTCAGTTGACTTATGTGCAGATTTGTTGATTACTGGTAATATAGATGAATTCAAACATTGCTTTGACTTCCTGCCACATTTAAGAACTTTCGGCAGCATCCCAGTTACCCGTTCCTGTGAGCAATTAGCTCAGATGAGATCTAGCTAAGATGGTCCGAGATGGTTTCCCTCATCTTTGTCACCCCATCAGCTGGTTTCCTCTGCTGAAAGATGCTAGGTGCTAGTGTCTACTTCAAAAGACATTCCTGTTCTTCCAAAAAGACAGGGGTCTCTGCTTTCAGTCCTTAGGCCAAGCGTACGAATGACCTCCCCTCCTCCCAAACCTCTGCCTCTCCCCCACTCCACCTCTTCACCAGATAGGCCTTTCATGACTGGCCAGCACAAAGCCTTGTAGCTTGTGAGAGGAAGTTTCCAATTTCCAATTTTGCATGTGGGAAAATATGTACGTTTCTGAGAGGACCTTTTGTCTCAGGCCGTAATGGCAGCAATTGGAATGCAGAGGTCATAAAATGCAGCGTGTCATCGACACTACGCAGGCATGCATGGGACTTTTTATAAGGTCTCACTCTAGACTGCAACCAGAACGACTGCCATGACAGAAAAAAAAAAAAAAAAAAACTCATAAATGCTTATAACGCATATGTATCTGACAGGTCATATGTGTATTAGAAAGTATGATGGGTGATCTTTGAAATCTGAACATACTACATCTCCAAAAGAAGAACAGTTTTGGAAACAGTGCTATTTTTTATTTTATTTTAAATACACAACTTTATGTGTCCAAACATCTAGACGAAGATAAACCTCTGTCACCAAGTACTGGTCAATGTAAAAATAAGTTGACTTCAAATCCGAAGGAAGTCTTGTATCTTCTCCCTGCTTCCTGATTCTCCTAGAGACCACCAGTGTGTGAAACAAAAAGTAAAAAAGAACCTTGTAAATTCCTCAAACACAAAAGAAGCAAAGGCACTTTTATTTTGAAATGTTAACAGCCAGTTGCTGTGACAGTGGCTACAGAGAACAACAAATAATTACATAAAAAGTATCTTCTAAAAAATTTAGTTCACAAAATGTCTTTTAGCATGTTCATGGTATAACGCAAATATGAACTTAAGCATTAACCTGCTGACATAGAATTTAGCTTGTCTACAGAATAGTCATTTATGTCGTTGTCTTTCACTGCAGTCCCCTCTATGGGATGTCCGTCTTCAGAACTGAAGAGACTGCTGGGAGGGCAAGCTTGGTGGTCAGCGCTCACTGCAGACTCTGATCCCCCACGCTGCCCGTATGCAGCCCCTGTCGGGTCTACCCCATGATTAAAGGAATCATTTCCCGTTCAGAGGCTCATGGGACACAATGCAAGTGCCTTGAGAGGCTCACCACAAAGGAGAGCAAATCTTCCCACAGCCTCGCCACATCTCTCACTGCAAGGATTTCACAAAATGTATCACCATATCAAAAGTGCATTCTACCTGACCCCATTCCCCCCAACTGCGACCTCCAGCTTTAATGGCCGCTCCAAGACAAATGGTCACTACATGGCCTGCCCGGCTAACCTTTTGTCTCCCCTATTTCTCATCACTCCAGTTCTGACAGGTAGGGTAGGTCAAGCCTTTTTTCTTTTCTTTTCATTTTTTAATAATTAAAAGAAAAAAAAAAGAGACTGTTTTAAAACTTTAACTCTGCCATGGAAATTCAAATAATGAGCCTGACAACATGCCAAATTGTGCTGGACAACTAGAACAAAGCAGAAAGTCACTTTTATTCCGAGTTAACTGTGAAAAATGTGATCATAAAACAATTGTGTGTGTGTTTGCATAAACAGGGCTGTAAACCTTATGATCAGGCCCAGACGGTATCTGTGAACCGCTTTACATTTTCTGCATTGACTGTGTGGGAATACCAAGGGAATTCTGCGAAACTGATGCAAACATGGTTTGCTGTTGGAGCTGATAGCAGCTGAAAGGATAATCATATTAATCAAAAAATATTTATTAAACAAAGAAGTAAGGAATGGGTGTTGGCACGCTCTGATTCTATGTTGGCTGTCTCATGGTTCATATATTTTAGTTTACTTTCAAAGAACATTTTGACAGTTTTATCAAATCAACTGAGTCATGTAAGTTTACACATTAATGTACTATCTCTTTCTCTCTCTCTTTCTCGCAGTGTTTTGAGGGGGTTGTTCTCACTCCCTTATCCCCATTGATAACCCCTTCCTGTCATCCAGCCTGCTGATTCAGTTGAAAAGAGGGATATTCTCATTCAATGAGGACTCTCTCTCTCTCTCTCTCTCTCTCTCTCTCTCTCTCTCTCTCTCTCTCTCTCTCTCTCTCTCTCTCAAAAACAAGCAAGAAAACCAATTATTGTTTACTGGAGTGGTAGTCATGGGTAATGTGAATAGATAACACATTGTTAAAATCATTATATTAAATATTTATATCTCTCTTTTTTTCAATTCCTGACAAAGACTTTGAACACTAGTGCAAAAAAAAATAAGAGCAAAAGAGACACATTACCCCTAATCAATGGTTTATCTGTGTTTTTTATTTGTTTCATGCTGCCAGAGAGGATTATGGGAAATATAGTTTTTATTAAAGAAGCCTGTCACTTCATCAACTGGCTAAATGAGTAATATTTTCTGGCATGCTTGATCACTATTATTCACAACAGTACCGTCTCGAGTTTCCCTGGTAATTACGACATCGTGGTGGCATCCATATGTATTCATCACGTAAATACTCTCATTCAGACATGACTTGAAGGCATTGCTTTCAGTTCAAAGCCAGCATCCATCCACATCTCGAGTGGTCAGGGTGAACTGACACCTGGGCTCTTGATGCACAGTGGCCCCCTAGAGGTGGATGTCTGACCTTTCACTCTGACCGCAGACAGGACCATTCCACCCGATCTGAGATGACCAGCTGACCTAACTTACAGTTACTTTGGCACTCTTAAGATACTGAAATGTAGCCTGACAGAAGTTATCACGTCAAGATATATTTTTAAAAGAATCGATTTACATGTAGAAGTGAGAGCAAAAGAGAGCTTGAGGGGGTATATAGGAGAAAAAAGAGTGTAAGCACGCTTACTACAGATAAAAAGAGTTGCTTGTAATAAAGGAACTGGTAGGAATGTGGATTTGCATAAGGCGCGACTAGCAGGCCACACAGAAACCCAGTGACTCTGCCACACCACCTACTACAACCCAATAACCTTTCCTCCTTTGTTTCACAGGTCAGAGTAAAACGGCTTGCTGGAAGTGATCCCATCACCAGACATTAACATGTTACGTTTTCAAAGCAATAGTTGCATAGTAACAGTCACTAATTTAAGAATGAAAGACAAAGAGGAATGAGAGGCCTCGAAAAGGCAATTTTTTTTTTGTTTTGGTCCTTGTAGGGCATGATATTTGGTAATACTGATTCTTTTTTTAGCATAACTCTTTCGTAAAGTAGGTTTATGTTAAGTACGGGAACAGTTTGTCTTGGTCAACATCTCCAGCCATTTCCAGTAAGGCCAGAGACTTTTGCCAGCAAGTAGGTTTATTGTCGTTAACCGTACCTTTATTGACAAACCAGCCAATGAGGTTTCACCCTGCATTAAGGGAAGTCATGGTGGTTTTGAAAGTACCGTGGCAAGCATACTTCCTCAACAATAGTAAAGCCATTATATATATATATATAAAAAAAAAAAAAAAAAAAACATCCTTAAACCAAATTTGCTGGTGGCTCAGGGCACATACTTGCACTTTTGAGATAGCTAGTAAAACCCCAAATCCACTTTTGGTTAAATAATGCTCGGGCACACTGACACGAGCACAACTGCTGATGGATATTTCTCCCACTGTCACGACATGAACCCACCAACTTTTGTGGCACAGTCTTTATGCTCCAAGTTCCACGACAGGTGAAATTAGGCAGGGCTACATCTATTTCGCTGCAGCCGATCAAAAGGACTTCTCTTCTCTGCAGCTGTTGCGTGTAAATCAGAGGCGATTTCCGCACACTGTCCGCTCCTGAAGAGGAAGGAGGGGCGGGGAGCCTCTCTTGGGCACCCATTGTGCAATGCAACTGCAAAGACAGATTCTGAAGCCCCGGCTCCAGAGTACAGAGGGTATATCGAGAGGATCCAGGCGTGTCGGGTTGCGTCTCGGAGATGACACAGGTTGATCAGAGTTCTGCCGGAAGGATACGTGGGTGACAGCTGGAGGTGGAGCGGAGGGCCACTAGTGTGATATGCATTCCAGGCCATTGTGATCACATGAAAAAGGGGTGATGGCAGTTTTTCACAGAGGCGAGTCTGTGTCTGCAGAGTTTTAGCGCCCGGTCTCTTATCCCAATTACACAGGCTCCAAGGGGGAGGGGTTGGTGGAGCAAGGTCATGTAATCATGACCTCGGGGATATTTATACATTCAGATGATGCCATAATTAATGTGCATATGCTCTTAGTTTAAAGGGTGCTTGATTATGATTTCACTTTTCTAACTTTAGTTAGTGTGTACTGTTGCTGTTTGAGCATAAACAACATCTGCAAAGTTACAACGCTCAAAAAGTTCAAAGCAAAGGAAGATATTTGCTTTTAAAGAAATCATTTTTTAAGGACTACAACAAACGGCTGGTCGGGACTAGACGACATTCCTCCCGGGTTAGTGACATCACTAACCCTAAAATTTACATAAACCCCGCCCCCCGGGAACGTGATTTATAGATTATCATGACAGAATCTGGTAATCAATGACTAGAAGATAGTTAACTCCACATCAGCTACATAAATTCATCAACTAACCATTCAGAAATGTCCTGTTGCTTCTACATGTTGTCTCTTCTTCTTGAGTCTCTCCATCATTGTCTGACTCCGGTTTGAACATAAAAGGCTAAAAGTTTTTTCAATTTTCAGTGTGTGTCTGTGTGAGGTAATCGGAGCTGCTAACACACACAAGCTCTTGAAGCTCCGCCCTCTGTGCCGGGAGCAGCAGCTCATTTGCATTTAAAGGAACAGACACAAAATGGTGCGTTTTTGCTCACCCTCAAAAAGTGACAACTTTAACATGCCATACAAAAATATCTGTGGGGTATTTTGAGCTTAAACTTTACATACACACTCTGGGGACATCAGAGACTTATTTTATATCTTGTGAAAATTGCATTTCTTTGAATGAATGATATGGTTTTGATTTTTCATTGACTTTATATATCTATATATTTAATGACTAGAAATGTGTGGTAAAAAGTAATGATATACTTTTCTTACTGGTTGAATACATGTGTGCGCACACATTTTTAATCATTCTTTTTAAGAAAAGTTTTTTTTTAAATGGAATGTTTAAGGTAAAAAATGTTACAAATTATTCATAAATAATTATTCATAATTAATAAACATCAAGTTTTTGGGGAGTCACACCACATTACATTTTACAATCTGAACTAACCTTGTCTTGTCAAAAAAAGATCCAATTAATTAATATTTTTACTTTGACACAGTCATGAGTGTCTACAGAGGTCCTCTCTATGACATAATTTCATGTTTTATTATATATATATATATATATATATATATATATATATATATATATTCTGTATGTTGGCTCTACCACAAGACTTTTTCAAGTGGTGCTCAAGAGGAAAGTCTTTTTCCAAGATCTTTTGTCTGGGACAGCCCATAATTGTACAATGTGTACCGGGCATTGTGGGTAAGGTTATGGTGTTATTGGAACGTCTAGGTCCACTCATTACATCCAAAGAGGAGGAGTGGGATGTTAAGCTCCACCCACCAACTCTTGACTTTTTTTGCACCACATGACTTTTTAAATAATGTATTAATATAATGCAGTGAAGTTGTATTAATATAATACAAAAGTCAATATATAATACAAAAGTTAATTCATTAAAATATCAGGATGGTTGTGTCACCCTGACATTTTTAACTTTGTAAACCCCACCCAGAAAAAACTACAGTGAATTTTAATTTTAATTAAATCTTTTTTTTTTTTTTTTTCAGCCCAGTCAGCCTTGTCAGTTAGTTGAAGGGCTATATTTCTGCATTTACTATCATAATTAATCAAAATATATGATTAAATATATGATTATGGATTACATTTCAAATACAAGAGCAGGATTTAATGTGAATTATCACTGGTGGGTGACGCTATGCATGAGGGTTATTGTGCTATTCATTTCAAAACACTAGATCTGATTTGCAGTGAACAGGTGCGTAAAATCATAGGAGGTTTTGTAATGTTTTCCTCTCTGTGCTTCTGAACTGGGCACCATTCAAGAGAGCAGAGGGGATGCTCAGAGCCGTAAAAGAGTTCGTGGAAATGGGAGGCATTACAGAACAGCCGCAAGAACAGCAGCTGTCCGGGAGAACAGCCTTCAGAGCGTATGTGAGGACTGATGTGACAGAGCAAAGGATGGTCTATTGCACCGTGAGTGACATTGGGAAGAAATGTGCAAATGTGGAGCCTCACACACAAAAGCTGACTTAAAGTTTGCATGCATACCTGCTGCAAATCAGCTTTGAAGAACACTGGCTTGTGGCACCTCAATGGATCATAAGCTGAAACGGAAAAGTATGTTTTCCTTTCGATATGGAGTAAGGAGATGTGTGTGCGTGTGTTTGTGCGAAAGGGAGTGGGGGTCAAGAACGGATGAGGTCCACTGGCAGGAGGCCACTATTAGCTATTCAAGCAGTAACGGCCAGTGGTGGAAGAGAAAGAGAAAAAGAGACATGGAGAGGCAGACAAAGACAGTGAGCGAGAAAGGCACACTAGGCCTGAAGTAAGTCACTTTCAGGGGTGACAATACCCATGGAAGAAAGAGCCCGATGACTGCTGCTAGGAGACTTCATTGAGAGGCATGCGGACAGCGGGCCCCAAGACCCCAAAAACATCAATGGGCTCATCCAATCCTCATTAAGGAGCTGAAATGATAGAGATATACATGAGAAAAAGCCCATAAGAGATGAGAGAGAAAGGAAGAGTATGCCACCCAGTGAAGCAAGGCTGGCGCTGGCCAGAAAGCCCAGTCAGACGGCATGCAAGTCACCCAAGACCATCTGCAAAGCAGTCGCCTGGAGGGAAAAAAAGGCGCATTTGTTTGTCTGAAAGGAACAAAATAATCAGGGCATAAAAAAGTACTACACTGATCATGCTGAGACACTCAAGCACATCAAATGCACCAGATATATTAGAGGGAAACTGCATGAGACTTTGTTTCTGTCAGCTGATATGGGCTACAGTGGTGATGATGACGGGACATTTGTCACCATTTGCACACTTCAAACTAATAACATCCTGCTCATAAAACACAGCTGACCCGCCGCTCATCCATTTTACCTCTTTAAAACTGAGCTTTTTATTTTTAGACCAAAGGAATATCAAAGGAGATTAAAGGAATCGTTTGATTCTGTCATTATTTACTCACCCTTGTGTAGTTCTAAACCTGTTTGTCATTCATTCAAGGAGAGATTTTGAAAAATGTTGACGCAGCTCTTTATTAGACACTGAGAGTTTATAGTGAGCACGGCTGTCGAGGTCCAAAATGTGTGCAGTAAGTTTTAAAATGTTTTCCTTTTTCTATCTTAAAACTTTTTAATATATTTTTCTTATACAGCTTGGACAGTCATGGTTACTAAAGTTGTGCTGTGAATACAAAAATCCATGGTAAAAATTACATTTTGAATGACACAGAGGAAAAACTAAATTTTTAAACTATTCCTCAAAGAGAGTAACCAAAGTCACAGACAGTAAGTCAGCATTTGGCAAATGGTGGAGGAATGGTTGAGGTTTTGGTTAACCACATTTTCACACATACCAGATATGTTTAAAAACATGACATGGTGAGGACATTCAGGTACTCGTAATACAGTCATGTAACCAGTGATTAGTAGCGAACCCTGTGGTCTGAAAAGCCTGAGCGCCAGTCATTCCATTCCAGAAGCAGGAATTGAGAAATACACGCAGACCATTTCTTCCATCCGAACCTCTCACAAGAACATTTATATATGTTATTGTTCACCATTTTAGTGATAACATGATATGAATGAATATTTGACTTACTGACCTGGCCTGGAATATAAAAATGGAGTTAACACAATTGTAGGGCCATTTTACAGGAGTAAATATGATTCTGTATTCTGAACTACAAATGCATGGTCTATTTTTTTTTTCACACAGTTTTACATACTATCTTTGAAAATATTGATTTATAAAGAAAACAGATGTTCCTAATTCTGAGTGTGGGCATTTTTGTGTAGTCCACTGGTAGTGTATATAGAAATTTACTTTATACCTAACTCTTTCCCCGCCATTGACGGAGTTTTCCACCATTTATGACAACGTTTCCTGATGGAATCTTCCGGCAATCCATGTTATACGGTAGGGGGCGCTGTAACGCATCTTCAGAAAGAGTACAGAATCTCTGGATCAAAACACAGGCGAAAAAGAAGCAGAAACAAGTGATGGAAGTTTTGCTTATGCACATGTCAAATAGCGCGACCATCAAACATAAAACAGCAGATAAATGAAAACTGCTTAATGTTACCGAATGAAATGTCGACCCAGGACGACCTGTAGGACTGTGAAACTTTAGAGGTGTTGATGGACTCGATCTATTCCATCTATAATCTGATCATCGTTCTGAATCCGATCCGGACGAAGTCTTAGACAAAAAATGATTTTCTCAGCATTTGTTCAAATGTTGCCTACCCACATTCAAGAGTTGATGAAAAGAAAGAAAGCATGAAGCTAGAATAAATTGTTTATGTTGTTGTTTAAAGTAATGTCAAGTCACTTTCCTTTATTTATATTGTGCTTTTTACAATACAGATTGTAAATATATATATATATATATGTTTTTTCTTTTGACGTAATGCATGTTCACAAACAAAATATTCTGGGAGTTATGAAAGTTTTGTGAAAATGATAAAAAAAAAAAAACGCTGGCGGGTAATGAGATAAAGTACAGTTAAAGGTATATTTCAAGTATAAATATAAATATTAATACCTAAATAGGAACATAGCAGTATACTTAAAGTGCAAAAATAATATATAAATAGTAAACTATAAGGTATGATGTTTCAACCTTTACTTTAGTGTACTTTCAGATACTAATTTTTTTTTAATCAGTTTACCTATGAGTTCACTTGTAGTATAGTTTCAGTACAGGTGGAAATATTACTGTTGTAAACTAGTTGTGTACTCAGTTTACTACAGTAACAGTTAAAGTATACTTAAAAGTATACTTTTATACACTAAAAAGTGGGCCAATTTAGTCAAATAGTATTGAAAAAGTACACTAACAAGTATACTTCTAGTACAAAAAAGTATACTTAAAATACACTAGAAGTATACTATATATATATGTGTGTGTGTGTAATAAAAAATGTTATAATATTTAATCAAAAAATAAATACTGTATTACTTAGATAATATTCCTAATTAAAGTTACGCCAAAGGGTTCCTGAGAGAAAATCTATCTTTTTCTAAACTTGGGGTCTCTGGGTTGGCAGAGAGTATGGGTGGGGGTCTGTAAAGGCTGCAACCCCTGATCTCCAAGAAAGTTAAATGTTTAAAGCATCCGTATTTTAGCCACCCCCCTCTATTCTCAGTTCCAAAAGCATGACCCCCAGCCCTATCCCCTGTCCGCCCGCTGCCCACCTCGGGTGCATTCCTCTATCAACCCTTCACACAATCGTCCGGCCAGCGGCCTCTAAGCACATAATCCCACTCACTGCAGTCCTGCAATCTGCAGAAGGGGAAAAGGAAGGGGTGGATCCTGGGAGGAAGAGCTGTGGAAAAGGGGGGAGCGCGGTGTGAAAGGAGGATGGTGAATGAGTGAGGGAGGACTTAACGACTGGAGGAGGGCAGTGAAAGAGGGGAAAAGGGGGCACCAGGGAGAAGGAAAAAAGTCAAACCCTGAGATGGGGGAAGCAATTGTCCAGGAGAAAAGAAAGGATTAGGTGACAATATTGGACAGAGCCGAGGGGTCAGGGGACCCGGGGCCCGATCGGCCTCCACAGAGAGGGACAGATGAAAGGAAGAGCCCCTCCTCCAGTGAATGGACAAAGTTCAAGTGCAAGCGCACCTCTGGAAGGGGGCAACCTGCACTCTCGGCCCTCAGAACCACTGCGTGAGGCACATTCATCCTCTTACATGTGGCCCTGTAGGACGTTCACTGATAAATCCGCCCCTTAAAAGAATTAACGTGAACAGTATAATTGGCCATATTAATTCCAAATAATAAATGGCTCTGCAATTTCCCTTTTTAACTTGTGTCACAAACGGCTCTCTTATTTTTCAACCCCTTTCCACCAACCTCCGTTCGGGTATGTAACTCATCTCTTGATCCAATCAGAAATAAAGTGCCATTATACATTTTTCCGTTAGCCTGGCAAGCCAGACCTACATCAGGATGTTAGGTCTGGCAACTCACCATAGACACTGCTCAATCCGAGGGGCGGGATAAATGGCTGTCTTTCAAATTCCCTCTGCACGCAGTAGGACAGCGCTTCACCCAACCAGAGCGTTTTCCCAACAGCGGAGCTAGTTGATAGATTCAACTTTTGCCATATCTGGTCGGCAAAACTACGAACACATCTTCCTTTTTTTAAGAATGACTTAAGTGCTGTTCTTTGCTCTTTTCTCAAAGAAAAACCTAACTCTAAGTCCTCCAGAGTCGCGGACAAAGCCGATTCGAAAGCTGTTCTCCAGCAGCAGCAGCTGTCATTTTTTGTTTTCAAGTGGCAGGTAACCGTCGCAACTCTGTCGTCATATGTTAAGCCCGCCCCGCCTACTCTATACACGACGTGATTGGCCTGACCCAATTTAGGTTTTTGCAGCTCGAAAGTCAATGGAGAGTTGCTAGACTGCCCTGGCTGCAAAATACATTTTGCTGCCGCTAGAGTGCGTCTAGATTTCTAGGCTATTTTTCCGTCTCATTGGATAGAAATCACAAATCAGATAACAGTTTTGCCAGTTAGTTGTTGTTGTTTTTTGTTTTTTTTAAATGTCATAACCGTATCAGTATTCAATAAAAGTCTGGCTCTTTTGTTAAAGCTACATTTTTAAGCTTTAGCTTTTCAACATCCTGATTTAACAACTGGTGTGTCACAATAGTTGACAAACAAGAAGATAAGAACAGTTCTTAAGGGGATTTGTGCGTAGTTGTTGACTGACATTGATATGCTGTTGCTAACTATCTTTGACATGCTCTAATAGTTCCCAAAGAGTCTGAAACACTGTGTGCTTTTCAAACCCCTACTGAAAAATCCTACATGAAGTCTGTGTTGGTCCAGACTGGTTTATGCTGGTTTTGTGCTGGTCTTGCTGGTGGATCGGCATATTCTCAAGCAAAACTGAGCTGTTATAGCTGGTTCACCAGGTTCTGATTCCCAATCTGGAGATCAGCAACCAGCAACCAGCATCCCATTCAGGTCCCAGCATGCAAAACATACTTTATGCTGGAGAGCAGCAATGCTGGATTTTGAAGCAAAATTTTAGATTTTAAAGTTGCTTAAAGGAGACATATCATGCTTTTAAATTGTTCCTTTTTACATATAAATCATACATTTGTAGTCTATATAAAGCGGAACTGCAATGCTTGGGTCTGAATTCCTCATTATTATAGCTCCACAGGCCCCTTTTCTACCCCTTTTCTGATGTGCATCTGAGAGCAACTCGTTTTGGTGCGGTCTCTTTAAATACAATTGAGACACTTCATACCCCGCCCACACTCGGTTCAACTCCACCCCGTTCGGCCATTTTTGTAGTTTGATAGCAGAGATACGATTATCTAGCGGCACAGAAACTTTTTATTCACATGTTATTAACAAAATGTCAACAACGGAAGACTTGTCCAGCCAGCCTTACATGTTCGAGCCAGAGCGAGATGAAAATGAAGACGACGAACCTGTAGAACAACGTCTTCATATGGATGTATCGCAATGGTGTGTACTGTATTTACACATGAAACTTTGGTCTTCCGACCTTTTACCACCGTGTCGATTTATTTTGATTAATATGTGCGAGGGAGAGAGAGCAAGAGAGCGTCTAGTTTGGAGACGGTGATGTCTTGTTTACACTTTCGCCTGGCTCTGAAGAGAGAGAGTGAGCGCGCGCGCGACCAGGTCTCTCTCTCTGCTCGTTCTTTCAGTTAAACATGCGCCCTGTAACAAGCGCGGCAGTTCATCTACATTAAACGGTGTAATGAAGCGTGTGGGTTACTACATCCAACAACCGAACATTTTAACTTACCCTCTCGTAACTTCTGCATCCTTTAGCTTGGACTACAAAATTGCAGCGAGAAATAAAAATGGCGGATTGCTCGAAGTGTTGGGCCGGAAGTCAATGTCCTTATTTGGCAGTTCCGCTGCAAATACTGTGACGTAATAGTTCAAAAAACGTCATAGATAACAGAAAAATCGGAACAGGTTGAAAAATATGACCAAAACAGAATATAAAGATATCAACGAAGCACCTGAAGAGAATAATATCATATTTTCTGTACTTCTAAACACTCCAAATATACAACAAAATGCATTTAAGGGCTAAAAAAGTGCATTTGGCATGATATGTCCCCTTTAATATGATCTTTACCTTCAATTATCCAATAGCAGTCTTCAAGTTGTTGAAATGCTGTTAATAGCAGCAGTATTATCAACACATATATCAACATATCAAGAGAGTCAAGAGTCTGGTGTGAGTTTAACATTTTCCAAATTTAATTAGCAGTTATTTAAGTGACAATGTTGAGAAATATAGGGTACGGCTTTAATTTCAATTAGTAACGTCTCTGATTTCAGGCAGAAATATGATGCCGTTCCTTACAGCGGTTGTAAATTACAATGTGGTCAAGATTTCGTTGCATGAAAGTGTATGAATTTCCTTATTCGAAACGATAACATGCAAGTCCAAAAAAATAGTCCTCTAGATAAAATGGTGTTCAAAGAGCTCTAAAAAAAGCCACTGAAGAGGTAGGCCTACTAACTAGAAAGGCAAATAGGTAAAGATGAATAGCCGTGATGTCAAATACTGACGTCATGTTACAACCAACTGCTTGAGCTGGTCCTTTGTTTGTTTATCAGGAACCAGTCTAACTGTATAAGTTGCAAATGGGTTCTTTAGAAAGCTGCTGGTGTGGGTCAAACTCTGGTGCCAAAGAGGTGGAGCAGCTGGCAGAGGTGTGATAAGCTGAGACTGTCAGTTAGAAGATCACAGAAGTTCAAACTCCTCCACACGACACTTTTATGGTCTCGCTTAATCCACTGCTAAAGTGCTTTCAGTATACAAACACAAACACAGTAAAGGCTTCCACGCGTTTTCCTTTCACCTGCTATTTCAGGATTAGCGAAAACAGCCACACAATCTCAATGTCACGGTCAGGAAGCTTCTACTTTTAGCTATTTGCATACAATAGCAGTCTGAGCTCTCCCATCGATGGTGACTGTCGAAATAGGGCAGAACGGGGGGGTTTCCATATCCTTAATAGAGCAGAGGGACTTGCACTCTTGCCCCTGCCCTTCCCACAATCCTCTCTGCTCAGCCACTGAGATCACAGCACTGAGGGACAGTTAGACCTGTGCTCATTTGCGGTCCAGGACGCTCTTCCTTCCTGGCTGACAGACAATAGAGGAGGTAAACATGACTCCACCTTCATCCTTCCCCGCACACGACCGCACGAGTGTCGTCCCCCACCTCTCGCCCCTCGTATGCTCTTACAGCACACACAAAAGGAAGGCCAGCTTTTACAATGCGCTACAGCGGGACAGACGCAGTCAGGGGATGGCATGTTTATGAATAGGGCCCGGTTTATGGAGGATGTAACATCTTTGGGACCGAAGCGACTCAATGACGTTCTCAGCTCCCCGGCAAAGTCCACAGAGAGCAATCTATTGTGATAATGTCGTATCCCCGAGGTGTTAAACCTGGTGCTGTAGGTGTCGAGACCCCGTGACGCGCATTTCACTCAGACTTCCTGACAACACTGGGGCTTTTGCAAACAGGACTGTCAACCCTAAGTCAAGTCGCATTTATTTATATACCACTTTATACAGATTGCGTCAAAGCATCTTCACAGTGATAAACAGGAAAATAACAGGGTTAATGTTGCAAAATTCAATTTCAGCTATGAAGCAGCTCTACAGAAGACAACAGTGTCATTATTCAGGTCAGTTCAGCAGGAGTGTCTCTGTGTGGAAGTTTGATGGTCCACTTTAGACATTCTACTGACTAGAAGTAACTTTACAACTACGTCAACTTATTCTACTAACCCGAACCCTAACATACCAGTCTACTACAGTCTACTAATACTCTAATGAGAGTTAGTTGACATGTAGTTGCAAAGTAACTTATAGTCAGTAAAATGTCTGAAGTGGACCATCAAATGTGTGACTGAATATTTTAACCAAACATTAACATTAAACATAAAATAAATAAAAAAATCAGTGGAAGAAGCAACTTGGACATTCTGCTGGATAATATCTTTATTATAAAAAAAAAATAAAAAAAATAAAAATAAGATAAGATAAGATAAGATAAGATAAGATAATAAAAAAAGTAAATTATTTAATTTTGGGGTAAACTCGTGTTTCCGCCATGAATAAAAACAATAAAAAAGGTAATTGCGACTTTTTATCTCACAATTCTGACTTTTTTTCTTACAATTGTGAGTTTACATCTCGCAATTCTTTCCTTTTTTTCCTCAGAATTGTGTGTGTAACTCGCAATTTTGACGGGGAAAAAAGTCAGAATTGTGAGATAAAAAGTCGCAATTACCTTCTAAATTGTTTTATTCCGTGGCGGAAACAATCTTCCATATTAATTCCAGTAAATGCAAGGGATTAAAGAATTCCACAAGCATTCAAGAATGGAGAATTCAGAAACATCCAAGGTTTCAAGAACATAGAACAAAGCCAAATGCTTATTCAAAAACCGGTTTCTCAACAGCATCCGATTTCTGTGTAAAGACTTTTAGTTTAACTCAAAAGTGTGATGTCAGGCACTGTTGTCATTTAACTGTAAAAAAACCCCACAGTGTTATGACTTACAAGACACTTACGAGTTGTTAGATTAGCAATTGTTAGCTTAGCAGACATCAAGCATATGTTGATGCGGCTTAAAAATAACAAAGGAGTGAAATTTTACAAGGCATGAGACGGAAGGTGTTACTCACTGAAATTTGAGAAAAGTCACGGTTTTCCATGACAGGAAAACAAATGTCACTTTCTAAAACCGACAGATTGTTAAACGTGTGAAGAATAGATCATACAAAATGATCAATTAGGTTTAGGCTAAATGAGTTAAACAAGCCCATTTCCTGCATTTATGGTAAACACACACACACACACACACAAAAAAGACTTTTGCACCTTTTGAACCTTTATCTTAACATCTGTTCATGGAATATCTGAACCAAATTACTAAGACAACTATTTGCATAGGTAATCAAGAAGCCATTTATAATCAGTTAAGTGTCAGGTGGAGCATCGCTCGTTCATTCTGATCTAATAAAAGGAAACTTGCGTGTTGCAAAGCATTGTGCTTGTTTTCTTTCACAGTCCCTTTGAAACGAGTGCGGCAGGTTTTAAGTTGGCCTTGTGTGGAATGTGGAGGAGATTTGTGGCAGATGAGGGCTATCTGGGACACGGTGACCCCTACCACCCTGCCACATGTGTAAGAGGTTCATCAAACCAAGGTCAGGGGTCAGGAGGTTAGGATTCTGTTTCCTGTTTCACACAGACCGTGGCTTCATCTGGGTCCAGATATCAGCGCCTCCATCAAAGGCCTCACAATGGCAGCCATTCAAGCCCGGGCCCGTTCTCAAGCCATTACAGACCAGACACAGAGCAAGCCTAACAATTTCACTCTGATTATGACGAGATGTGTATGTCAGTGCACTTCCTCCCAGGATCGTTCTCTGACAGCACTTAATTGAGCCACAATGACTGCTGTTTATATGTTGCTCTATAGGTTTGGCTGATTCTTTTTTGGCACCTTATACGGCCTGTTTATGCCAGTTGATTGGTAAAGACTGTGCTGATATTTACAGCTAAGGTTTATTTTGTTTTATTAACCCTTGATTGTGCACTTGTAGTGTTCTACAAAACTTAAAAGTATTAAAAAACTGCATTTGCAGATGATATTAAAGAAATATAGGGCTACTTAAGCTTACTTAAAGAGAGTACACTTTAATATTTTGTAGCACACTTTTAAAAAGAGCACTTTGTTATAATGTCAAATTACAAGTTTTACTTTAAAGTAGATAGTAAATCATACATTAATAATCTTTCGGTGAAGTGCATTATTTTGAAGTGTTGACTAACATACTAAAGCATATGTAAAGTACTTTATTATAATTGTAGTATGTTATTCAATATTACATTTAAAGTTACAAAAGCTTCAAATAAATTGCAACTACATCATTGCAAATGTGCAATTACAATTATATTTAAATGCATACAAGATTCAATAGAAATTACATTAAAGTATATATTAGTTTACATCATAAATATATGTATTTCATTACTACTTAAGTGGGTCAAAGCACTCTAAAGTTCAGCTAATTGCATTTATTATAAATATAATACATTTCGTCACCTTGGAATTATAAGGTTCTGTCTGCATTCTGAGCAGTTTTGAGATATTGAGCTTCAGAGTTTTCACATTCCGTTCGACTTTGTAGATAAAACCTGTTGGTTTTCAAAATAAAAAAGTCCCAAAATTACAAAAAAAAAAAAAACATTACATAAAGTAAATAACTCAATTTTGACAAAAATGTCAGATATAACTTTATAATTCCAAGGTGACGATTTAATACATTTTCATTACCATGCAATTAAGTGTTTGAAAACTTTACATTCAGTTTGCATTTAATTCCATAATAAATTCTCTTTTTAATATGTTAAAGTGTACTTATTTTTCACATGGAAAATTAAATCCTTTCAAGTGTGAAAGGCAGATCACAGGTTGATTAAGCCATGTTGTGCAAACATTTTTTTTTTTAATTATTATTAAACAATTGTATTAATATTATAAATATTAACAACTGGTAGTCTAATGTTAGAATGTTACTAATGCAAAAAAGCATGACATTTTACATTTACATTTAGTCATTTAGCAGAGGCTTTTGTCCAAAGCGACTTACAAATTAGGACTAAGTCAAGCGAGTCATCGTGAAGAGGCAAAAAACAACGCAAGAAGAGCTCAAAATACGAAGTTCAGGCATTGGTCAGAGTAGCATAAGCCCGATAACCGATAAGGAAAAGAAAAGTTTTTTTTTTTTTTTTTTTGACAATAGCCTACATATAGCACAAAGTGTGTCCAAATCGTAGTATGTCGAAATGAGTCTTCCAAAGATACCCGGCTGGTCTACTATTTCCAATCCATGCACACTTAAATGGCTAATATTGCCAGCAAACCATTAAAAATAATAAGTGTTAAAAAAACTACACATAAACATGGCGGTTGTGCGAGACGGACGGTTAAGCAGAGAGGTTTAGATAAAGGACTTTAACAAAGATACGTTTGGTCGTTAACTTTTATATGCATCATTATGCAAACACATGAGGTAAGTCTCCGTATGAAAGACCCACGACTGGCTATTATTTCTCTCCGTCATGGTAGGAAATTAAATTAAATTGAATGTGGTCAGGTCAGGTCAGGTCAGTTTAAATGGTGACAGGATGCATGAAGCGACAAGGTGGTCCGGTCCATTAATGACGCAATTATGACAAAGTAGTATGTCACAAACTTGACAAAACTCAAAAGTGTGTACTTTTTCTTCAAAAAACAGTTGGTAAAATAATACAATTTAAATGACTAATTTATTTTTTTACAGACAATTTCAGTGTTAAATGGATTTTTTTTTCAGTGCATTCTGGGATTGCATTTACTGTGAAGGAGACATGCTAGAATCTGAACAAAAAGAGGCAACAAAATCCTTATCTTTTGGACCATACTTTTGGAAGTGTGCCTATGATGCCTCAACTTTAAGCAGCTGACTGGGGTTTTGGAAAAGTGCAAAACAACACAATCACTAAAACAAACCTTATCCTTCAGGCTTATACAGTCACAAAGGTCATTTTAAGTAGACTTCTGTACATGAATGTGTTTTAGAGCTGACCCAACCCAGAGTCAACATGCATCAGCAATCCTAGGTCAAACTCAAATACCTCTGGGTTCTATGAACCCATTCACATGTGTCTAGGGAAAATATTATTTTTTTTGTTCTGCAGTGGGTCTCAGGTAAAGTATGCATTGTTTCATAAAATCTTAGTGATATCCACTGTGAATATGTTATTTTAGATGGGTGTGTATGGTCTTAGCATTGGATAGGGTCCACAGAAAGTAAACTGTAGACATATTGCTGATCGATTGGAATGGAGGAAAGAAAGCTGACAAATTTTTCTTGACTTTTCAAGTAAAACTTGTTTGGAAAATGCAGCAATATGTTCAATAATTTGAAATCTAATAACATTTGAAACTCATAAATGTATGAAAAATATGTAAGCATGCAAGGCCTTTCCTAAAATTACGTATTGTTCAAGTGTACTATACTTGGAGGAAAGACAAGCGTTTTGGAAAATGTATGGTAAGTTACTGTACAGTAAGTAACTTTGCAACTACATGTTAACTAACTCCCATTAGACTATCAGTAGACTGTCTGCTTAATATCTTCTAACACTTTATGCTCCCCAACAGACATTCTGCTGACTATAAGTAACTTTGTAACTACATGTCAGCTTATTCTAACCCTAAGCTAACAGTCTACTAATACTCTAATGAGAGTTAATTGACATGTAGGTACAAAGTTACTTGTCTAAAGTGGACCATCGAAATAAAGTGTAATCGAATGGATGAATTTCTTTCTGCATGGCCCCAGACTGTACAATAACTTAAAGCTTATGGAGAAATATAGAAAAAACCCAAACTTGTTTATGAATAAAAATAAATAAAAATACAAAAAGAAAATAAGACTTCATATAAACTCACGTCAAATCATGGTGAAACCATGTTTTTGGACTGGGGTGTCTACATGGTGTTTTAAATATGGTTTAAGACAAAGTCATCACGATTGCTGAGTATTTTCTCCTTAAAACTGCAGTGAACTAAAGACAGTCTCAAAAACACGCTTTGAAATCGCTGGTGTTTCTGACGTCACAAACTACCTTGTAACCAATCAGATCAATGTGTGATCGTCAACGAGTGGATCTCTGAGCTGAGTGAGTGGAGGCGGGGCTCATTTGCATATTCATAGAACTGCGTATACTAAATGAGGCAAGAGTGTAGAGTTACATTGAAGCTATTTTAAGGCATGACAAAAAAAAAATATGGAAAAAACGTTCAAATATGAAATATTGGTGATCAAAGATGAGTTTTAAGGGATAAAATTATTGACTACAGGGGGACTTTAAATTACGAGGTAATCAAACAGTGGCATTCTACTGACAAAAGTCAGAATGGTACAACCACACTTTGTTAAGGGTGGCCTGTCAGCTTCACGTGGAAAGGTGCAGGGATTAGGCTGGGAATGTGCAGGAAGCTTGGATTATACAGCGCTGGCATCCTGGGGCTTATGAGCGCCACCATAGCCCGTGTGTTATCACCTGGCTCTGGTTACAGTCCTCAGTGTGTGACCGACTGACAGAGACACCACTCTCCATCTCCCCTCCCTGTCGGCAGTCTAGGTGGGATGGAAGGATGGGGGCCGTGGTCGCGCACCATTGCAACTGTGAGGACCCATACCAGGCGCGAAACACGTCTCATCCTCATAACAGTGTGGCAGGACCAGCAGTTCTGCTAAATTCTTCACCTTTGTACGGCCCACATAGAGACTCTGTAGCCGACCTGATGGTCTGGTCCTCGCATCCGACAGTAGATCATAACAATGGGAAAAGGATTGCCAATTGTCATTCAGAGACATGTCTAGAGACTATACAAACAGTCACACTGCATTGAAGAGAGTGTGAAACTTCTAGGAAAGAGGGAAATGTGCTGCTTGGGAGGTGGGATTTTTTTTTTTTTAACAGCAACGCTAGTCATCCCTTGCAAAAAAAAGAAAGAAAAGTACTGTGTACAGAAAAGTTCTTGGCAAAAAGCATTGTACATACATGTAATACCATGGTACTAATATATACCATCATAATGAATGATTACCATATTCATGGTATTTAGACATGCCATGGTATTAACCATTAAAGGAAAATTGTTAAATCACAGTAATACAGGTGGTAAAATAGAAAGCTGAAAATGAAAGCCACCAAATGATGAATTGGAGAACACTGAAAGAAATGGTGCATATAAAGGCAAAACACCATCAAGGTAACACACATAAGGTTAAAATACTGCACTAAAATATCAACTCAGGAGCCGTTTGCACGACACTGTTTTCAACTGTATACTTTTTATGCGTTTTGCTGTTTATTTACACGGCAACAGTGTTTTCAAACGCAAACTTTTGAAAATGGGATTCAACGTGCAAGGTTTGAAAAACAATACCATTATCATCTCTGTATAAAACAAAAACAAGAATTTGTTCAGTCTGGCACGTAGTTTTTCTTTAAAAAGTGACATCGCCACCTACTGGCCTGGCAGCAGAAAGCAGCGTTTTTAGTCGTTTTCACGGATCCGTGTGAGTGAGAATCATTTTGACAACGTTGTCGTCTGTATGTGAAAAACGCAAACGAAACATTTCTGTTTTTAGTTCATCGTTGTCGTGTAACACCCTGAAACACACCCTGAAATACCACACATAATATCTTCATGTTCATAACTAAAAACAGAAATAGGATTTTAAGAGAAAAATATAGGCCTAATTGTTATAATATAATGTTTAAACTTGAGGCTATATGGTAAATCATAATTTTCACTTGAATTTTACAGTAAAAATACATACAATGCAATGTTAAACCGTTTATAATTTTTCACTGTATAACTTCACTCAATTTAATTTACCAATTAACAGGAAGTTTTTTTAAAGCATTTTTTAAAAACTTTTCTAGCAACCTTTTGAAACTATTATTTTTCATGCAAACCATTTTTACATTTTTTTTGTTAGTGGCTTCCTCCCAAGGTGAAAAGGCTCAGCTCTACGTAGGCTGTAATAAAAGTCTTGTAGCAAGGTAAGTGCATATGCTATGTTATTTCATATGATATTCTGTTACATTTTCACAGCATTTACCACTGAGGTGAGAGTGTAGATACGTATTAAGTCGAGTATTCAAATGTTTAATGTAATTTAAGCTTTACACACCCACATATAAACATGAAGACATGCACAAAGTGGAATAAGAAAATGAAAGGGGAGTTGATGAGACTTGCGTAGGTGTACTTAGGAATGAACGGTCTCATGTGAACATGCTCCCAGTGAGCTGGGAGGGATCAGAGAACCGCACAGAGAGTAGGGTGCGCCTCTCTATCCATGCATTGCTGAACAATGCTGCCAAGGAACCGACAAAGGTCAAGAAAGTAATGTAACGAGTGTGCCTTTGTATCGAACCGTTGACCTACTAAATTCTACGCAAAAAGCAGGTGCAATAGTTACTACTTTGAGGAATGAGGCAACAAGGTCAAGGTGTCGGCTCCTTAAGAAGTCCTGATACAGTCGGAAACTTTGTGTTAGGGTAGAGATAACATTCAATGGCAGGATCTTTGTTAGCTTGGTCATGCAGAAGCACCACTGTCATCCACTGTTAAAACTGGGCTTGTTGGCCTGGGGAAATTGTATAATTTCTGCTTGTGTGTAGGTTCTGTACAATGTGCAGGATATCTCGAGGTTCATTTAAACACTATATATTTCTGAAGATGGTTTGATAGTTGAATTTCACAAGATTTAACCATTCAAAAAGCCATAAATCAATCAAAGAAGATATGCAAATTATGCATTTACTCATGCATCTATAGTTTTGCAACAACGTATCTTCTTTCCTCACACCTCCTGGCAATGTTGCTTTTAACAAAGTACACTTTACTTTTGGGTAAAAAACGGTCCTCATGTTGACTATGAAATGCTGAGGTTAAGAGAGGCAGTGAACAGTCCTGAGGAGGACTGCCTCGTCTGCGCACTTGGTTGAAGAGTAACAGTAACAGAGTAAAAAACCAGTCACTCAGACTCCCACCCTCCTGGTATAAAGTAAAAGGACCATTTCCAAGAAATCACCTGACTCACTTTCACTTCTGATCATAGTTTTGACCACTATGATAAGTAAATGGCAGCAATACAAACGAGTGAATCAGTAACCTATATTAACTTAAGTGTAGGTGTGGAATAATTTCAGCGGTCGCTATTTTGAACCTATACTGCAAACATCACCACCAAACCATTTGTTCTTTCGGTCCACCGCTAAGCCAAGCACAGTGACAAATGGGAGATTAATTAATATGAATGAGTGGTTTGCAATGGAGGCATGTTTAGGTTATCCCAACCTCCTCCTCATCTGTCTAATCAGCACCAGGGAGGCAGTAATGTCATCCAGATGCAGACGGATGCCCATAGGGTGCTGGGAGAACCCTGCTGGGAGCTCTTCGGCATTAGCCTTCTCTTCCTCGTGAGGATTTAGTATGCTCATGATATCAGCTGCCCTCTGCTATAGAAAGAGATATATGACATTTGAACTGCAGTGCCAAACATGACTGCAGGACCATGAATGCACACTAACCAAACCTTGTAGGATGGATAATGTGTATTTTTTCTGCCGTGTGACCCCAAACTGGCGGAGTGGTAAAGAGCTGTGTGGGCCATGTGGTTCTCTTTAAGCCTCCAAATTCAGGTACCAAAACTGAGCTTCTCCTTACACTAGCAAGAGGAATCAAGATCAAGAGTATAACTGCCTCATCTGACCCCCACAAGATGTCTGCACAGCAGCAATATGACCCGAAGCCACTGGAGAGATTAAAACCATTGGTGTCATGCTACAAGACCACACAATTTTCTTCAACTGGCAACACATTATGATTAAATCAAGTAAATCAGGCCCCTTTTTTCAGGCCATTTAAACAGTTAGTGTTTAAGAGTGACAACCATGTTTATAAAAGTGATTCTCGAATTGTCCTGGTCATACAACAGCTAGGAGCAGCTGAACAATTACTCAAGTAAATATGAAAGATGGTGAAGTCTATCACACAGAAAAGTCTTGTCATATTGACAACATTATTAATAAAATAATAAAGTGCAAGATCATCTATTAAACCTTACTTAACCAACAGCTTCTTTGAATGATTTTCATTTATAAGTAGAAAGGTGTAGCATATGGGCGTAGCTGTTATGGTGTGAATATTGTGTTAAAATGTTGCCTTTAGGAGTACAACAGCTCCCACTAGGCCAAAGGTACAATTTTGTACTTTATCTACATCGAAAGGGTACATATTACATATTACATTTTGAGGATACAGCTTCAGTGACAAGCTGTTGTACCTCTAAAGGGGCCATTTCTTATCAGTGACAGAGCACTCAAATTTGAACAGCACTTCAGAGACAGACTTTCTGAGCATTATGGTTAGAACTGAACCATTTAAATTGGAGCTTGAAACAACATTTTATCAAGGCTCAAAAAGGTGATGTTGAACAATGGCAACAAAGAGCGCTAACTGTGGCCACTGGCCAGTGTCCTAGTGGCCTCACAAGTCTCTACAATGCTCCACTTCAAACGGAGGCTCTGAACAGTCCTCTTAAACTTAAACAATGACTTTAGAGTTTGCTCTAGTGCTGGCACTTTATGAGACATATGTGGGGAATGATTATGAATATGGTTAAATACAAGTAAGGAAGGACCAGGAAAGTTGAATGAGGAAAAAATGAGCAACATCTCTGACTTGTCCACCGGACTCTTTGTGACTTGCCAACTTGTTGCGCTTCAAGTCATGCTTGAATAAGTGGCCTTCTGCATTGCGGGGGAGAGAGGTGAGGCTCTGTGCTGCCAGAAGGACTCAGCTCTGATGCCACAGTGGCATCATGGGTTGAGCTGATGAGAGCAGGGGGCAAACACAAATGTTCAAAAGGGGCTACAGAAAAGAAAAAGGGCCCCAGTGAGGAGAAAATTCCAGGCTGGCTTGCGGTGTTTGTTTCTGGGCTTTGTGTGGAGAGGCCCATGGTGAGTAGTGTTGCGTAAGTGGGCCGCGTGGCTGCTCTGGCATGCGGGCGGCTGAATTACTGCGGCAGATGGTAGAGCCGCTCCTGTGGGGGCCCACCGTGTCGTGCCAATGTTCCGGGTCGGGTGGCCCTTTCCCCCTCCCCTTTCTCTCTCTAACTCAGTAACACACAAAGGCCCCAGGAAGTGGCGATGAATGTACGGCCAGAGGAGCATGCCGAGGCGTGGGCCACAATTGGAGCTTTCAATCAGTGAACACTCGTTAATGCTGAGCCACGCTGCCGCTGCTGCCTTGCTGTCTCACATGGGCCTTGCACCCCTTCCCCCTTTGTCCCGGAGCGCGCCAAAGTGTGGGGCCCGTTCTCCTGATTATTTAGAAACCAGTGTTGGCTGGCAGTGTTGTGCCTGTGTTGCTTTGAATTGCCCATTGCATAGTCGAGGATCAAGCTCGTTTGCTGGTTAAGGATCCCACTTCTTTCTAGGCGGCTGATGGCTTTGTGTATAGAAATGTGTGTGCGCACGTTTCTGAATGTGGAAGAGCACTGGAAGCTAGACAGTTCCTTTTGTTGATCAATTTAAGCTATTTTTTGAGTAAAATACGTCACTCTATCATGTAGAGACACTGAGTTATGCACTTTCTCTGTACTAAAGTCAAAAACAATACGAATTAAGCCTCTTCACCACCATATACTGACCCGTTTTGTGCGAGGATCTTATTTTTGAGACCATACAGATTCTCCTTAAACATGTAAGAAGGGGATACGAATGCATTTGCCTGAAAACAAGCAGATGTCAGCTAGCCGCTCAATAGCATCTAGCATATTGACAACGGACAACATAATATTTCATATTTTTCTTAATTTTGTAACAAACACAAATGTGATTTTTCTTGTTGCTACTGTAAGATGAAGTCTAAAGTGACTTAAATATTGCTGACTCACGTTTCCCAACGCATGTTAACACTGTTCAAACATGGCCGCATAGCTCTGACAAGGGGCGTTCCCAGCAGCCATTGTGTGACCTATGATCCCTATTGACATTTTATGTGTAATGTTATTCGAATCACACTTATTAGTTAGTCATATTATGCCACGTTTTTGCTTGTCAAGTTCATTTTAAATGTGTGTTGCAGTTTTCATATAGCATTAGCACTTAAATTAGCATTTTTAAAATTAGCACTTAAAAAAGCATTAGCCCTTAGCCCACCAGCTACAACACCAGTTCTAAAAATGATGGTAGTAAAATCAACACCAGTGACAATGTTGTTGTCTTGCAGCAACGCTCCAAGTATTGTACATTAGCTATAGTCAAGTCACATTTATTTATATAGCGCTTATAGAACAAGTATTGTTTCAAAACAGCTTTACAGAGATAACTAAGGAAAATAATGCAAAAAAGTTTGTTTCCAGAAGAAAAAAGCATCACAGTCCAGCTTAAGTAAGTTCAGTGATGTTTCATTTTTGTTTTAAAAAAGTTATTAATTTAGTTAATTTATATATATATAGCCGCTCTGGAGTAAACCATGATGTCATCGTCCAGCTCAGTTCAGTTCTTGTATAATAGTGTCAATGCAGGCAGATCAATATTATTGTTGAATATTAAATTGGCAAGGAACCAAAACTCCATCAGGTGGCAGAATGGAGAAAAAACCTGGGGGGGGGGGGGGGGGGGGGGGGGGGCGGGGGTTCAGGCTCAGTCGGGGGGCCAGTTCTCCTCTGGCCAATGAACGAACAGTGTTTGATTATGATTCAGGTAGCATTAAAGGTCAGAAGTCAGATTGGTTGGGAACAATTAGAATATTATCCAGTTCCATCTGGTTTAAGATCAGATTCATCACACCGGGATGGAGACGGGTTTGTTAAGGATCAGTGCTGATGGCTGTCATGTCGATGAGGCCTTCGATGAGAGTCTAGTTTACACAATCTCTGCTGACACTTCAGGGATGCGTTGTGGTCATGTCTAGGTGCAGGTCCTCTATCTGGTCTGGATACGGCCCAGATCCGGCTGACTACATCATGCGTTGTGGTCGTGTCTAGGCGCAGGTCCTCCATCTGGTCTGGATACGGCCTGGATCCGGCTGATTACAGTAAACCTCGGAATAAGCAGAAAGACTAACATTAGCGTAGATGCCATTCTTCTTATGATGTAACGAGTACATCGCGTTATAGGAAGTGTTCCCGGTTCCGGCTGACCTAATTTAAGCAGCCTAATAATCATTTAACTAATTTGAATAATAGGAATGTATAATTTTCTATGAAGAGATGTGTTTTTAGTCTAGATTTAAACTGACAGAGTGTGTCTGCTTCCCGGACAATGTTAGGAAGACTGTTCCAGAGTTTAGGTGCTCAATAGGAAAAGTATCTACCGCCAGCAATCGATTTTGATATTGTAGGTATTATCAACTGGCAAGTGTTTTGAGACCGCAATAGACGTGAAGGACTATAATGCATTAAGAGCTTGCTCAAGTACTGGGGAGCTAAACCATTTAGTACTTTGTAAGTAATCAGCAATATTTTAAAATGTATACAATGTTTAATAGGGAGCCAATGCAATGCTATGCTATTCCAATGCAATCCTATAGCCAATGCTATTTCTATAGATTGTAGATTGTACACAAGTATATGTACCTTCTGCTGAACAGAGACTGGGCATGTGGTTGCACTAGGGATGATGCAATGGACTGACCATCATTTTTATCATGATGTTATGATCCTATTAAAAGTGTTTATGGATGACAAACAGATGTTTTCACTGGGTCTTACAAAGAGGCCTAAAATGGCCTCCAGACAGGAACAAACAAACGGCAATGCTACGTAAAGCGCTATATAATGGGGCTGATTTGAAATGACTGGCTTTTTTAAACAGTCATAATCCCTTTTGCAGGCCAGGGAGCTACCACACTAAAAAGAGCCATTGTGGTGGCGTTGAGCTTGTGGGAGTGATTTACATAGCTAAAGGAAGGTAATCAGCTGGCACTGTGGCCATTGAGGAGGGGGTTCAAAGGAGGTTTGATTGAAGTCCGCTGAGGGAAAAAAGCTAAATAGATTGACAGTCAGGCCTCCCAAATCAGCCCCCTGTTCTGGCTTGGGAGAGTGTGTAGGGCAAGAGGTCATATTTTAAAAGGGAAAGGGGAAACAGGTCCAGGTTAGCAAACTACCCTCACTTTCAACTCTCGGCTTTGGAGTGTTGAACAATGTGAGCTAACAAAACTATATGAGAGCCTGCAAGCAATCACGTTTTTCTCGAACACATATCCCAGCAGGAAATTAGGAAGATATATAGACACATATGAATATCCCTCCATTCATTTTCCAAGGATGCAAGGATGCTGGAGCCTATCCCAGAGTCTCGGGCTGTGAGCTGGGAAACACTCTGGACGTATGGCAAGTCCATCACAGGGCTCAGATATAAAGATATTTACTTTAAATTGCAGCCTGAATGAAACAATAAATATGTATTTTGTACACAGAAAGGCCTATAATAGACCAGAAATGCTAACAAGCTCAAACATTTATTGATAAATTTGGCACAATTTCTACCATTTTCTTGTATAAATGATTTCTAAACAAGCACACTCAACAAACAAGGTGTTCAATGAATTTGTCATCGTTCCTGTTTGTCTTTCTATTACCCCATTTACTGACAAAGATAACAACAAGCTTTATTGCTGCCACATCCAACCAATCCAGATACTTCCGCTTAGACAGCTATCCAGTCAGAAAGCTCTGGAGAAAGTCCATTCAGCTCATTCATTCACAGGAGTACTTGGAAATGCCACTGCGCTTATTATCTTCATTTAGGACTTTATTGCCTCAACTTTATGACACATTTCCTTTTCCCATCATAACTACATTTCACTATTAAGATAGATTGAGGTCCTAAAAATGAATGATTTACACATCAAAGAATCTGTCACATGCTTCTTCTTTGATGTCTTTCATTATGCCCATATTTAGATGATGGGTGGGGTGTTTAGTGTTGTTTACTTTGATTATTTTGGATTTAATAATCTCACCGGCAGTTGCATGGAGAGGTTAATCAGTATGTGAAGTTTACATTTAGTAAGGCCAGTTGAACAGTGGTGTTTAGGACATTGTTGCAGCTTACATTGGACAAATACAAATTGTATTGTAACAAAACTGACTAATACAACAAATTTATTCCACACACACACACACGGACACACACACGCACGCACGCACGCACACACAGTTTCAATGCAGCTGTCAGACCTCACAAAGCCAAGCCTGTAATGCTAGGAACAGCCAGCTGGACACAGCATACCCTCTATTCCTTCTCTAGTACAAAACTTTACCCCCCTCTCGCTGCCCTCTACCACCTTTACACTAATTATCACATGCCAAGGCACTTGCCAAGTGGGCAGCTGTCAGCATGGGTGGCAGGAGTGGATGAGAGACAGTAAGTAAAAGGAAAAAGAGAAAGAGTTAGGATGAGAGATTGAGAGAAATTCAGAGAGCTTCGGTAAAAACGTCATAAAGTGTCAATGAAATTATTGGGACACAGTGGAATTGCTGCTGTTATACGTGCAGATAGAACTCGATTTTTACATTTTTGGGGAAAAAGAGTGTCTACTCAATCATAAAAAAAATGTGAGGGTGCTTGTTCGTTCAAACTTCTCCTCCCTGATGCTCCATTGCTCTGAATGGTTCTAAAGGTGTACATTTGAGGGCCTGAGCAGGAATATGGGTGAAGTAACTCAGGCCAATAGATACGTAGGAGAAAGACCATTAAAGTATTTTGAATTGAATGTAGGATGAAACAGGCAACCAGTGAAGATGTGTTTGGTGGAAGTGGGAAGTCTTGCTGCTGAGTTTGGAACGTATTGTAATCTGTATTGTATTGTAGGAATGAAGAAAAGAGAGTGAATCCAGATGAGGATGCCTGCAATTTCCCTTCCACTCCCTCTGTTTTCATTCTGCCGGTGGGAGCTAGACTCGTTAACGTGCGTATCAGCATCTTAATTGCTGCCTTGATGGTCATGTACGTGGGACCCACCACACACACTGTGCACCACCCACTTTCCCCATCTCACTCTTTCGGCAGCCCGACTGAGGCAAGACAGTCCTACTCTTGGGACTATTACACCACATTAGGTGTAATTAGGGATCCTGTCCGGCATCCATCAAAGGGGTCGCAGGTCCACAGTGGGGTGGAGATAGCAGGCCACTGACCACACTGTGATTAAGCAGTTTAGTAAGTTGATATTCTACTTTGCCCACTCTTGAATCGCTGCTGTCCCAAGAAACTTGGTCAAGTTAATTACCCGAATGGGTTCCAAGAGCTTTCTGGCCTTACTGGAAAACTTAAAAGGCACACCGTCCAATTTCTAATTCTCTATTTTCAAGGTCTGTGGTCAGTGGTGGCTGCAGTTGGGCAGTATAGTGCTGTTATCAGATCATGTATGATGATAAATCTATGTGCATGCCTTTATCCCCATGGGCTAGGCACAGTCAAACCCTAATGATCAAGCTGCCATTCCCGCCGCACCCTCCTGCCCTGGGCAACTACATGGGTGGTATACAATCAGCTGTCATACATGACTGAGAGGTAGTCTTCTGTTCCCTACTGGACACGTCTGATGGCAACATGGTTACTGTCTGTTCTGACTGGCCATTCAACAAAACAAAGTTCATGAAAATGAACATTCTGTCATCGTTTACTCACCCTCATGCCGTATGATATTGTATGATTTTCTTGCTTCAGCAGAACACAAATTAAGATATTTGAAGAATGTTTCAACTCTTTCGATGAAAGTCAGTTGTGACCAGAAGTTTCAAGCTCCAAAAGGGACATAAAGGAAGCATAAAAGTAATCCATAGACCTTTCAGAAGCAATCAGACTGATGTGTAAGTGTTTATTCACTTTCAAACCAAATGAAACCACTGATCAAATGGAAGGCTGCATGGTTACTGCATAAACTGCTAAGACTTAAAGTCTTCAAGACTGGTCCTACATTTTTAAGGTCAGTTACATAAATAGGTAAATCGGTCTAATTTAAATTGGGAAAAAAAGTAAGACTGATTGCCCCTTGGTTAACTGCTAGTTAGTCAAACTTTTTACAGTAAAAATCAACTGTCTGTGGGGTTTACATGGGCATTTTAGCATTATCTGATTAATTTACAACACAACAAAAGAAAACATAATGCCCCTATTTACATAATAAAACTGAACAAGCTTTTCCACATCCTTACGCATCCTAACGAGAATGCAGCCTTTTCATTTGAAAAACACCCATAGAGTCGAAATCGAATAAGGTGGCACAGCAGTAACATCAAACCTCATTGGTTCTTGCATGTCATGTAACTTAATGTCATGAAGTTATAACACAACCACCATTAGCTGGTCTAGATGGTTGATGAGCTACGTACACTACCAACCTGGTAGACCATCTTGGTCAAAGTGGTTAGAGTTGGTAGGCCACCAACAAACCCTACAGCTACTATGCTTCAAAAACCAGCTGGACCCCTTTAACTGGTATGATCTGTTTATTCCAGCCGGAAAAACCTCAAATCCAGACGTCATACCAATCTGGGAAGAACTAATGGCTCCCGATATCAAAATCAATGGCCACATCATGCTGTGAAAGACTAAAGATCATAATCCCAAGCAAACATTTATTATGATACACCACTGAAATCATAGCCATTATGATCCCAAGATCACCCAGGAGGGAAAAAGGCAACAATCTGCTTTGAAGAACTCTGTGGGTTAATCTCCCACACAGATCATCCTAAGTGAGGGGGTCTTTGATTTATGATGTTCAGCACTCTCAAATTTGTCTGGATATACATAAAGCATGATTCACATTTGCGAATGGATATCTACCTGTGCTTTGTATGGAATGTGAACGCCTACAGCCTCTTCATGTTACTTCATGTTAACCAATCCCACACTAAATCCCTCCAATGTTAAACATAATGGGATGTGCCCCTGTAAGAACAGCTGACTCTCAATCAAGAGTCATGGACCAGAAACTGATATGGGACCAGTGTGGGGTTTTTAAAAAGAGAAGGAACATGGAGGTGGTTTTCGGGGGCCTGTGTATCTTTATTCCCCCAAATATTTAGACGGCAGTCTCTGTAATTGACCAGCGTAGGGATAGTTAGCGTATGTGTGTGTGTGTGTGTGTGTGTGTGTGTGAGTAGGAAAAAAAACAATCACAATGTCTTTAATAGACATAGACATAATGAGATTAAACTGAGAATAAATTGAGACCTAATCTATGAAAGAACAGCCTCTGAGCAATAAGATTTTCCTGGGTTTGTGAATCTCATGAAAACATGTCCAGATCACATTTCACTCCAAAATCAAAACAAGTATGTTATACAAAAAATATATATTTTTAACATTTACTGTGACATTATGTGTATCTTTTCTTAAATTTGCATTACAGTAATGCAGCACAAAAATAGTTATTCTAATTAACATTTCCAAAAGTTTTCAGAAATTCTCATTATTCTTAATGGTAAATCAATTAAAGGATTAGTTCACCCAACAATGATAATTATCCCATAATTTATTCACCCTCAAGCTAGGCGTATATGACTTTTCTTCGTTCAGCCAAACACAATTGGAGTTATATTAAAACGAAGATGACTGAAAGGTAACATGATTTATTATAAACTTAGAAACACTAGCCAACAGGCGAGACAGTGTGAAACGCACAAACAATAACCGGCAATGGACTGAACAGAAGAGGGAATAAAAATACACAGTAAATGAGGACACTAAACTAGAACAGCTGACAAGACTTAACTAATTAGAAATCATAATGACTAACGAGAACTAATACAGACAAGACAGAAACTGAACTAAACTGAACATTCATGTGACAGCTTGGAAGAGCCAGATGGCCTGAGGGCGAGTAAATTATAGAATAATTTACATTTTTGGGTAAACTAACCCTTTAACCTTGTTACTGAACTACAGTGTCTTTCAATAGAAATCATGATGTAATGAGTACTACCATACTACCCGTGATGAATACATATAAATATGACCCGTATATGTTTTTGACAGGTTTCATGAGATTCACCCCAGTTTATTTGTGTGTATCTAAATAAAGGTTACTGGGGTCAAATCATCCAAAGCCGCTGTTTGTGTGATGATGAGTCTCTCTGGGTGGGGTGAGTCGAGCTATGCCTAGTGCGGTCGGCAGTGGCAGATCATCATCTCTGTGAGTTATAGCGACCCAAGTATGGCGGCCGGCAGCATGCCGTCTCCCTTTCGTTCGCATTCCTGGCCTCTCCATGCAATAAGACACTACAGAGCCACCGACCTTACCACAGCTCTAAATAGACACTTGGTTGTAAAAGCTAATGAGCTGTGATTAAAACAAACTTATCTCGCCTGCCGTACCCAATTACACGTGTGCACTGAATGGGCGATCTTTCTCTTCCAATCTCTCTCATTCTGTTAGTCTTCTAGACAAAGGCCTGTCAGGTTATCTTATATAGCTTAGAAGCTAAACAAAATTAGCTGTTTTTGCTTAGACTCAAAAATTAGAGCATTTCCTGCGTTGGCTCTCAGTGTATATCTCCTCGGCCCCGGTCACCATCTACATCCCCATCAGGATACAGTGAAAGCCTGACAAATAGGCTCTTTTCCGCCCTTCCTCCTGTGAAAATAGCACACTCTTTTTCAGTGATTATCAGGAAATTCCCCTCAGACTTGGAAGCAAAAGTGACATAACAATCCTGAACCAGACAGTGGATGTCCTGATGGAGAGATCCACTGATCTAATGTGGACGGCTGATATGCCGTAACTACATTGGTTCTCCAGCTCTCCTTCTCAAATATACAGTATTAAAATATTATTTACTTTTCAAAGTTATCATTTCCTCATGTGCTTTTATATTGTTAAGTTTGAGGAGTGTCAGTTACAACTTTCTGAGACTTTGATGGACCACTGGAACAATCTTCATCTGCAGTTGTGTTTTTAATAAGATAAGACCTGTAATTGATATAATAATTCTGAAGTACTTTTTAAGTTCTTTCATTTTACACTCTCACATGTTAAATGTGAATATATAATTGGGGCCAGATTTACTAAACAGGGCAAATTGGCGTGAAAATGAAAGCACCGAAGGGAGTGAAAAGTTCTGACACTGCGCAAATTAAAAAACACAGTCACAGCAGATGATTTTCATAATGACCAACGCAATCTACCAAGAGCACATTCATAGCTCTCAGAAAATGATTTTAAAAGTAGTTTACTTGTAATTACAAGTTCTATACAAGCATGTAAAGGCGTTTTAAGGTTCAGAATTGTTACGATAATTATGACAAGGCGTGAACACACCTTTAAATAATGGCGCAGATACCAGTAAATGAACTAGTGCAAACCTAAACCACACTGCATGATTTATGCATAAATTTTGCGTCTGAAAAGGAAACTCCTATGAATATGTAATAAGGTCAGCCGCAAAAATAACCCTGTCCAAGCCTTTTCAGGACTAATTTTTCACTAATTTTTCTTTAGTAAATTCTGACAGTAGTTTTTTAACGCCAAAAGAGGGTTGGCGCTGACCCATTTATCTTTTTCCCCTTTCAAGTATAATATTAGTATCATACTTAAAGTCAAATTAATAAATTAATATTTGTATAAATGACTTTATAATTTATGTTGAAAATGTACATTATATTTAACAAAACAAATCATATAACTTTAAGGTAAAAATATAATAAAGGATTAATTACATTTACAGCTTAAGGTTAAACTCTTATTAAACAAGACAATGCATCTACATTTATTACATTAGTTATTACATTATAAATATTGTTTCAATTGTTTTATTAGGATGAATCACCAATAAAATGACGTTTCCAGAAGTCGCTGCATGATCCATTACCTTCAATTATATTTTATCTTTCTTCTGAATGTTGTTAGTAACACATGCTGCCATACACTCCTTTGAGTCCAGCCGGATCACTGTTCTAGTAGACGAAAAACGACGACACCGAAACCTCAATACCTTAAAAATAACAACATCGAGCCAGTTTATGTGCGACACCTGTGGCCGACCATGTGCTTCGAGGATCAGCCTTTATTCACAACCGTGACGAGATCTGACGTGTCGACAGCTCACACCAAGATAAGGCAAATATTCAACAGGCATGTGCTATAGCTTTTTTACATTCTCTTCCATTGTCAAACAGTGTTTACAGTGAGGAGTAACTTTGTCCAAAAGTCAGCTGTTTCAGTGCAGGTTCTCACAGCACCGCTCACACCTGACCAGCCTGTTTAACACCCCCTCCTAAAACATCCTTCAGCCAAGGAGAAACAGTTAGAACTTCCCCTCAAACATGCTGTTGCCCGCCGTGTGGAATGTCATTTTTATATATTTGCATAATTTGCATACAATTTGAATAGTGACCCCAAGCTGCCTGGTTGTTGTGTAACCATACTGTGAATGAAATGACAGCAGAAAGTCCCTCTATCTAGACAGTGAGTTAGTTAGATAAATTGATCTCTATCATATTTCTGAGTAAACATCTGATTAGACAAAAACAGCCGAGCGTATGCATGCTTATCAAAGCTGAAGGAATGTGTTTGTTCTGCCAACAGGTAACCTACTGAGTTCACTACTTTCCCACTGGCACGAGAGATTGCCCTGAAGAGAGAGAGAGAGAGTTCCCATTTAAAACGCGATGAAGCAAACACAGCATCCATCACAGCCTGTCCAGGGCCATTTTCCAGTCAGTAACTCTGCCTGAATTTGGGGGGGCATTTATAAACAAAGCAACTTTTCACACATTAACAAGGTTCTATTAAAACATCTCAAGGGGCACGACACAGTAACAGCTATTTTCACACAGCTTCAGCAAATGAGTACAGTCTATACATGAAAGCATATCTTCTTGTAGTTCCCATTCAAGCGATGGAGAGCAGTGCTGCTAGACAACTCTCACTGTCTCAACACTCTCAGATAAATAAAGTACATAATTGTACCTTTAGGGGTACAATGGCTTATCACTGGGGGTGTACCCTCAAGGGTACAATATTGTACCTTAACCTTTAAAAGAAACGGTACATGTACCTTTTAATGCTTTTGACCCTCAAAAAGGTACATATATGTACCTTGAGGTCCAATAATAAGCCCTATGGGGTACGTTAGTGTAGATTGTACCTTGGGAGACAGAAATGGATTCCTACTGTACCCCTATTTCTGACAGTGAACTCTCTCAATCAAGTTCTGTGGTATAAAAGCTGGAGTAGCTTTAGAAAATATTGTCAGGGTTCTGTCACTTCGGTTCGAGTTTATTCTTAGCTTGGTTACGGTCTTGACGGATCCGAATACCACACTCTGCAGACAGAACAACTCACATGAACCAAAGAGAGTAGACGGCCCGAGCGAACTCGAAAATGCACGCTCGCACAAAGACAAGACGACGGGAGTATCAGGGCTCTGTCACCAAAAACTCGATCGGAATGACAGAATTATTACTAATCTGGGGGAAGAAAAAAAGATGAATGAGAAATGAGAAGATTCTTTTAGGTCAGATAATATTGTTTTAACTAGAGGATTAACTAGACCGCACAGTTTGAAAACAATCTTGGTCAGAAAGCCAGGTAAATAATAATGCATTTGACAATATTTTCATGACAATGAATCATATTTGCCCTCATTATCATAATGCATTCTATTATTTTTTACACCATGGAAGTGGCATATTTTACAACTAAAGGAATGTGGACCACTTTTCTATTTGCTGCAGTTCTTTGCAGTGACATCTCCAGTAGTATGAGGTCTTTTTCCTCCATTCATTCGGCTGCACTAAAGAGTCCTTGCATTTAGCTCAGTTTAGGCCAGCCCATCACAGTCAGGTTCATGGGTCAAAGAGATGAAAGAGCAACCTTCTGGAAGGGTGTTATTAAAGAAACAACATTCTCAGTCCCAAACCCGTGCATAACTTTACATCACGAGGTGCCAAGGCTTACAATGTGTTGGCAAATAGCCAGACACCCTTCCATTTTTTGGCAAAGGCGTGCAGCCCACAGACTGCTCATTATGTAGACTATCCCTTAAAGACAACTGAGAACCATCATTAGTTGTAGGGATGGAATTTTAAGAACGATCCTGTTAATTTTGTACGTTTCGGGACATTTTTTGTGATAAATAAATTGCACACAATTCTTGAATATATAATAAGAAACAATAAACGATTGAATGTTGATCCCCACAACCAACAGAAATTAAGACACTTTCTGATCGTCATGACAGTGACACTGAAAATCATTTGGTACCAGTTTAAAAAAAAACAACAACAATTTTTTAAACAAATTCTCTTCTGTTCTGATTGCGAAGTAATTCTCTCAATTCCCAAGTGGTTGGGTAAGATTAAATTTACCCAACTCATTAATTTTCTGAATCTCTTCATGCCTGCATTTTTCTCCCATACGTTGCAAAATATGGGTGGCCGTCAGATGGGAGGTAAGCTCTGGTGTGAAAGTGGCTGACCATTGCACCGGGTCACACAAGGGTTATTCTTGTGACAAGAATGTACAATCCTCACACATTCAGGCTTCAGCAGCTTTAGTGAATGCTGTTGGGGAGATCAGGCACGGATGGTTTTGGACACTCATTTTTGGCATATTAGGCATTGCTCATTACTCTCTAAGTTACATATTTCCTAGAGGAGCACTGTGTTCTTTGATTTGCCTTTAGGGATGACTGCCTCCCTTTACAAATGAAGGAAATGAGGTCCGCCTTAGTGCACATACCATGCAGATTCAGCCCAGGGCCAGACCGTCGTTTAATGCCTTTCTACCACACTGGGGCAAAAGGCATTCTGCAGTGTTGGTTTAAATGTGTTATGGCCCGTTCACACCCGAGTTCTTGTGTAAGCCTGCACTGGCTTTTAAAGTGCCCCTATTATGAGATTTTACCTTTCATGCAGTGTGTAATAGAACTGTTTGTTTGTGAATGTAAAAGGTCTGCAAAGTTTTAAAGATCAAAGTGCACGACAAATAAAGTTATTGTCTCCTAAAAGAAAGAATCGATCCTGAACTGCTGAAACAAGTCGTCAGTACTTCCAGTCTCACTTCCTGTTTCATACCTACGTAACAATGTAACAAATTTGCATAATGCAAGCCTATGGACTTCACTGGCTGTCCGTGAATGACGTTTACTTTGACCCGCCGTCAACCACTGTTGTTGTTTTCTAGGTTTGAATCCACTTCACATGCACTTCAAAAGTACGAGGACTCGCTCTGGAATTGATACGGAAAAACCAACGCCATCATTCATTTCACTGTGTAATATGTAGTGCTGAGGAAGCCTTCGGAGCTGAAATTCATATATGGTAATGGACATTTACTGTAAACCAGGGGTCGTCAAGTAACTTTGGCCGCGGGCCAATATTTTTTTTAGCCAGTAGATGGCGGGCCAGCTACACAGAGTAGGCCTATGGATACAAATTAAATACTCTTATATAGGCCTAAAATCGCAGAATATGATGGGTCCGTCACCATCCGTGGATCATTCGTTCAATCGTTTTTTTTCAAATTAAAACCAAAAATAAAAAGATGAAAAACGACTTGTTTTTCCATTATTTATTTCCTGAACTAAAATGAAAAAAACGAATAACGACGGGTTTTCTGATTTTCTGATTGTGCTCAGATCAAAAATAGAAAAAATGAATTACTGGATTAGACAAATTTTAATTTTGATTTTTAATTTTTAATTTAACACCTTAGGCATATATCAAGGAAATCATTTTAAACAGATCAAGTACTATGGTAACAGATTACAGCCATTTTAATAAAGGTGTGAATAGCAATCATACCTCATTCGCTTACCGTCCGACTTTTGAACTTTATTCCTTTTTTTTATTATTATTTATTCGGGACACACACATACACACCTAAGGTTTAAGGAGGTCTGCGCGGGACTGTTTTTTTCCGTCCCGCTCCCACAAGGTTCTATTCAGCAACCGCTTAAAATACACTCGGTGTTCACCAGCTTTATTTCCCGACCTGACGGGTCCGCAAAATTTAGATCTCGTTTCCATAATCTCACATTCAAATGTCTCTAACGGAAAGAATGAGATTAAGTAGCCTATAATAAATGCTATACAAAAATTGTGTTCGTGTCAATTAGGCTATTTTAACATTGTAGCCTACTGTCAGCAGAGGAAAAAAAATGCCACAGAAAGAAATTATGAAATATAAATAGCCTAACATAAATTAAATAGGACAAAGCCTATCACTCAAATTTCTAAGCAACATAAACGAAAATCATATTGCCCTACTGACAAATGAAGTAGGCTATTTTCTGCCGAAATATTTCAAACATCCTTCCAAAAAAAGAATGTTGTTGACTGACAATGGTTTCAGTACCAAACAGCTCCTCAGAGCTAGGTGTACAGGTGGTCAGAATTAAGTGCGGATACGCTGTCAAAAGATGTCGGGAGTGGGCTATTGTCAGTCAGACCGCCCGCTCCGTCCAAAGTACACCAGAGTTCTGACCGCTACCGTCTTTTGACGCGCGAATGGACACAAAGTGGTCAAGCGTATAACTAGACGCGGCAGGCGCGAATTTGACGCGCTATTCGCGTCCGGTGTGAACGCACAGTTATACTTTAAAATGTAATCCCGCGCCGCATGATTCCCTATGGGTGTTTCACACAGTATGCAGCGGTGAAATCGCTGCATACTTTTCTCAAGTAGTGGAAGAGTTTTGTGCAGCATTTAGGACTTCCAAAATAATCCAGCAGGCCAGAAAATATTGCTGGCGGGCCAGTTTTGGCCCGCGGGCCGCCAGTTGTCGTTCCCTGCTGTAAATGGTCAACCAATCACAACAGACTGGGCCGTCCGACCAATCAGAGCAGAGACGGCTCTCGGAAAGGAGGGGTTTCGAGAGACTGGATCTTCGAACGGACCGTTTTCAGACTCTTTGAGAAATGAGGTGATGTGCAATGTACAGTATATTCTGAAGAAATTAGTATTGTAATAAACCTGTTATAGGAGACCTCCAAAAAACAAAATTAGGAACCTTTAAATTGGTATAATAGGGGAACTTTAATTGTTTTTCTATGCAAATATATTTTAGAGATAAATACCTGATGAATGAATTTGTAAAATGCATCTATTCCACACCACTGTATGGCGTCTATCTGTTTCTGAATGCGAGGACACATGTTTGTGAACATCCCCTTAACACACATGTAGAAAGAATGTGTGTTGAACAGCCTGTAAGTAAAAAGTCCAGAAAGTCCAGTAGTTCTGGACATCTTGCTAGCTTTAATGTGGGAGGTGGCATTTTTCATGTCTCGTGATTTAAACTATGAAACAGGGTTTGTGTCTCTCAGCTTAGCGCCTGGCTGGGCTAAATTACAGGGTTGTTCATAATGCATAGCAGGGCTGTCGACTTCATAGCTGGGGAGATTTACTGTCAGAAATGTCTGCCCAAGGTCTTTTGGTTTAAATTACCTGGGATATCCGGTCTTTGAGGCCGGTGCTCATCATTTTTATCCTCTTTCTTTTCCTTTCATGAGTTTTTCCTGAGATTCTTACACTGTTATCTGTAAAAATAAATCTGTAGAGAAACAGATAATGTCATGGCAGAATATTACCAGTAGCTTTTCCGTTCAGCTTACGGGCATTTCCTTCAACCCTAAAACACAATGCAATTTATAATTCAAAACACAGATAAGGGTGACATTTTGTAAAACGACATTGCATTGCGTCTGACACTTTCAAAGCTAAACGTCCAGTGAGTGGTGCTAAACGCGTGATCAGTTTTATCAGAAAGAATATGAATCTGACTATGTTTTATTAAGTTGGTTGATCTAGGTATCGTGGCAGTTCTGAACTGAAATATCCCGTGAGTGGTGCTAAAAGGTTAACGCTCTATCACGGTTGAAAACAACATACCACAATAAACTCTAAACACACCCGAATAGTGTTAGCAATAGCAAACGTGGGATAAACGCATTTGTGAAGCAACCATGCCATTTTAGCTTTCTTCTACTGTACAAGTCTTTTAGCTCTTTTGTCATGTCTCGTGTTTCACGGGATTCATACCCGAGTGCTCACAAGTGCAATGTAGCTGAGCTTCCCAAGCAAGTCAGCTACATCTGAAAATCCATACATATAGCTGGTTATGTGACGCAAACGTTAAAGTGTATCAAATCTTTGCGGGAGCGGGCGGGAGCGGTACTGAACACTGCGGGAGCGGGCGGGAGCGGGACTGAACATTGTGTCCCGCGCAGGTCTCTAATTTGAAGTGTAATTTAATTGTTTAGTTGGTCTCACGTCCCGTTGAATAACACGGGGAGGCGGGGCTTATGACCTATACTAGGACCAGTCACCGGGGGGCGATCGAGACGTTTTGGCTTCACTTTTCAGGGCTTGTGCGCCACGCTTGCTCTGGATGGAAACAAACTGTTGCTGGTTTTGTGGTTCTGTTTACAGAAACTACATCTTGTTATCATCCATCGCGTGATCATACGTGAATTCACGAGATCTCGTGGGTCCTCGTGACTTCAGCTGTCAGTCATGGCCGTAGCTGTTCCGCAACAAATCCGGACCTGGTGGGTCATACGTAAATTCGTATTGAAGGACGGCGGAGCACGCAGCCGATCCGCAGCCGTTCCGCAGTTGGTGGAAATCCGGGGTTACACCGGAACTAGACTCCCATACCACCGTTACCAGAAACCAGTGATTATTGCTTATAAAGTTTTAAATATGGATATTTTCCTTCGCTTCAGAAGGCCTTTATTAACCCCCTGGAGGCGTATGGATCAATTTTATGATGGATGGATGCACCTTTTTGGGCTTCAAAATCTGTGGTACCATTCACTCCTAATGCATTATAAAGCTTGGAAGAGCCAGGATATTTTTTTTATATGAATCCGATTGTGTTTGGCTGAAAGAAGAAAGTCATATACACCTAGGATGGCTTGAGAGGGTGAGTAAATTATGGGATAATTTTCCTTTTTGGGTGAACTAACCCTTTACCTAAACTCAATAGTTAGTTTATAGTGAGAATTGGACTCTAAAGTGTGACCGAATAAACAAATAGGGATGCACTTCCCAGCTTGTAGTCATTGCAGTTGAACATGTCCTTTTTATAACTCCCCTCTGAACTCATTCTTTAGCATTATACCAGCACCACTGCATTTTCTGAGAGAAAAAAAAAACGAAGTATATTGAGTGATATAAAGGGAGACATCCTCTGAACACCAAAACAGGATTCAAGATAAGACAAGGATACCCTAAATGACCTAATCATTTTATGAGCGAGGGAGGACAGCTCTCATTCACAAAACCGGATGGGTAGAAACCAGTTGCGGCTGCTTTCATTTTTTTCTTTTTTTTTCTTCCTCCAGCAAACCTCCCTCTCCCCAGGCTGATTTTGTCAGCATGTCTGTCGTTGGTTCCCACTTAGGCCTCATGTGATTTCCTACTGAGTCCTAATGACATTTAGCTATTTTTGTCAATGGCTTTGTGCTTATTGTCCCTTTTAACCTCAACCCTTCCTCCTTTACACAGCTAACAGCGCAGACCTGGTGAAGACGCGGCCTGCAGACGGAAGTAAAACTAGTCAACTGATGCCCGCAATGTCTGGGACGTTTTTTTTTTTAAATATGCATGGACTAGAAAAGACAAAAATCTGCTACAAGATAAGACAGGAGCACAATCTTATCTAATTGGCTTCATGTTTTATTTTGTTCACATCTAAGTAAATAATACCTTTATAATATACTATGATAACAGTTATTAACGCTTTATAAATGGCTCAATGCAAAAGTGAAAGAATGTGCTTCTCTAAAACAATGGCAGAAGTGATTTCTGTAACCTGTAATGACTTGTAAGTCTCTGATATCACTGAACACACAATTATGTCAGGTTTCTTTTCCTGTTGTCCACTTCGTCTTTTTGTCATTAGCAAACGTTCCCAAAAAAAAAAAAAATCTGCACACCAGACTTTCACCAGTTTCATTACCAGCTGCGTCCAAACACGGTTGTGAACGTAATAGGAAAATAATAAGAAATAATAATGAACTGAATGAACTGAAATTTGTGTGAAGCACACATACCTTCAAGCTAAGGAAGTTTGTCTGCAGCTATTCAAGCCTAGGGCACAACAGCCATGTTTCAACTTGTTTTTAAGATCTGAGATCAATGGAAGGAACTATTATAGCAGAAATATGAGTGTAGTGAGGGTTTCGTCTCGGGCTTGGTGATGTATCAGATATTTATGATATTCTGATCCCAAAATGACAAAGTGTCTGTTGCTGTCTGTCGGTGTTGTGTGAATTGGCCTATAGATGTGCATGTGTGGAATTTTCTAAATAATAATATAATATAATATAATATAATATAATATAATATAATATAATATAATATAATATAAATTCTTTCTTGCAGTAAATATTTTGAATCTGGCTGATTAAACCTATGATTCCTCAGACTAAAAAAACACTTTTTTTCAAAGGAAAGACATTTATTATTATTATTATATGCTCAAAAATATAGGTACACTGAAGAAAAAAAATAGTGCAGAAAAAATTATAGTATATTTCTGTCAGGTTTGGCATAGACGAAGCAGACAGAATGGTAAGTTAAATGCTTTAATTTGCAGAATGGATCGGTACAGCGAAACAGGTGAGTAAACAGTAAGTTGAATTTCAGATGATAGCTTAACTGAAGTGTAACCAAGTCTCTCTCTCTCTTTCTCTTGCAGATGATGATGAAGGAGTTCCTTAGAAGACGGAATGGTGACTGGCTGAGCAGATCGGGATCGAAGGTAGGTATACAGGTAAGTATGGCAGAGAGTCTGTGTCATGTGTAGACGAGATCAGACAATGACTGAATGTTTGTAGCAGGTATATAAGGGTGAACTGATGATGAGGTCCAGGTGACGGTGATTAGTAATCAGGTGACAATGAGCGTGTGAATGACTGAGTGGGCGGAGTGAGGGAATGAGTGGAAGGAGATGGTGATGGAATCCTGACAGTACCCCCCCCTCCCGAGGCGGCTCTTGACGGCTGGGAAGAAGAGAGATGTTGCCGGCGGCGAGGTCGACCACGACCCCTGGGAGCTGGGCGGTCAGGATGGTCAGAATGGAACTGGGAGAGTAAGGCTGGATCTAGGATATCATCACGGAGCACCCAGGAACGCTCCTCTGGACCATAGTCCTCCCAGTCCACCAGATACTCCAGACGGGGACCTCGCCACCGGGAGTCCATGATGGAGCGAACTCTGTAGATGGCCTCTTCTTCCACAGGAACGGGAGGAGGAGGCACGTCATCCGAGGTGGAATCTGAGGGAACAGAAGAGACTGGGTCAGTGAAGGGTTTGAGGAGAGAGACATGGAAGGAAGGAGAGATCTTGTACTGAGGTGGAAGGTTGAGTCTGTAGGTTACTTCGTTCAACTGCCTCTGGATGGTGAAAGGTCCAATGAATCGAGGACTCAGCTTACGGCAAGGCAGGCGGAGGCGAATGTCCCTCGTCGATAACCACACCTTCTGACCAGGTTGGTATTGGGGTGTATCGGCTCGTAGACGATCCGCTTGATCCTTGTGCCTCCGCACTGCCTGTTGTAGATGCACATGAGCTGAGTCCCATACCCCCTCGCTCTGATGGAACCAAAAGTCGACAGCTGGAACCTCCGAGGGCTCACCCGACCAAGGGAAGAGAGGTGGCTGATATCCAAGGAAGCACTGAAAGGGGGTGAGCCCGGTGGTACGCTGAGTGAGGGAATTCTGGGCGTATTCCGCCCAGGGGAGGTATCGGTTCAAGCTGTCTTGGTACTGGTGGCAATAAGTTTGCAGATAACGTCCTATAACGTCCTCCTGAATCTTCCGCTCAGTCTGGCCGTTGGTCTGCGGATGATATCCTGAAGAGAGGCTGACAGTGACCCCGAGGAGCTTGAAGAAGGCGTGCCACACCCGGGAGATGAATTGGGGTCCCCTGTCCGAAACGATGTCTTCTGGAATGCCGAAATTTCTGAATACATGATGAAACAATGCTTCAGCTGTTTCTAAAGCCGTGGGTAAACCAGGTAAAGGTATCAGCTTTATTAAGTTTAATAAAAAAGCAACATTTTGATCAAAAAGCTGAGAAAATTGATTTTTGTCCAGATCGGATTCAGAACGGGACAAAACACAGATGGAGTAGATCGAGTCCATCAACACCCCCAAAGCTTCACAGTCCTATCACTCGTCCTGGGTTGACATTTCAGCAGTAACATTATGCACTTTTGATTCATAAACGGTATAATGTTTGAAAGATCGGGTTATTTTCAGAGGTGTATAATCCAGGGGTCAGAAAGTAAAAGTCCTGCCATATGTTTATTCCTCCCATCAACTCAGCCAGCTGATCTCCTGGCTGAAAAACTGTGCTAATTAGCAAATCCAGGTGATTGGAATAAAATACTGAGGAGAGCTTTTACTTTCTGAACCTGGACATGTGCATAAGCAATCTTTCCATCACTTGTTTCTGCATCTTCTTCGCCTGTGTTTTGATCTGGAGATTCTGTACTCTTTCAGAAGATGCGTAACAGGTAACAGCGCCCCCTAACGTATAACAGTGAATTCATGGATTGCCGGAAACTTCCATCAATGGAGGGGAAAGATTTAATGCATCTATAGGACTAGGAGTCTCCTACCTTCTGCACTGTGGATGACTTGCTCTGAACAACTCAAACTTCATAGGCAGATTGTTAGAACAGGCTCTTATTGAGACTTCAATCTCAGAAAAAAAGGTACAAATGCTGTCACTGTGGCGGTACCTTTTCAAAAGGTACACCTTTGTACCTAAAGAGTGCATATTAGTCCCTCAAAGGTACATATTGGTACCAAAAGTGTACATATTAGTTCCAAAAGTGTACATATTACCTAAATGGTACATATTAGAACCCTTTTGAAGGGTACTGTCCCAGTGACAGCTTTTGTACATTTTTTTCTGAGAGTGTTCAGTAGCTCAACAGCAGCTGTCATTGGAGAAGAACAAGGGGAAGCGGCCAGTGACAAGGACCAGCAATCAACAAAAGCTTAGACACAAGACACAAACAAACAACAAGAGCGGGGACACATTGAGGACGCGAGCTGCAGTGCAACATTCCTGGAGGAAAGGCCTAAAGCAGCTCATTTCCCCAGGTCATCGTTTTTCACATCAGAGGGGCCTTTGCTGGAAATCAGACCCAATCAGATGTTCCCCAGTAGAAGTCACTCACTTGATATTTGATCAGATTTGCCCCCCCCCCCCCCCACACACACACACCTTACATCCACTAAACCCACCCACCCACCCTCTCTCTCTCTCTCTCTCTCTCTCTCTCTCAGTCTGCCCTGCTTAATGGGAAATAAAAGATCAGTAAGCCTTGTGGAATTCAGGACTCCTGTTACACGAGCATGTGCTTGCCGTCTGGACAAGGGCCTTTTTGCTCTCCCGTTCTCCCTCTCTCGTAACCACTCTGTTTTTTCCTCCCTGCTCTGTTCTTCTTTTTCGGAGCGCTGAGACGATGTTTCGTCGATGGGAAATGTCTCTGCATGCGTCGGAGTGAATGTCTCTCGCGCGCGCATTCTTTGAGAAATTCAGTTTGTCTTTGTTGTATCTGCAGGAGTCATATCAGCGCTCTACAAACAGCTACACCCTTCAGTACCCGGCAGAGCATGTCCCTGGCTTGCAGAAGCACGATGTGTCATGACTCAAGTATCTTAAAAACACCAAAGCAAATGTCTTTTCTTTCAGGCTCAGAAGCTTCAGCAGGAAGGAAAAGGCAAGGTCGTTGCCTTTATATAGGTCAGCAAAGCAAAAAAACACAGGATAGTAACATGTCTTGGCTGGGCCTCCATTACGTAGGCATATTTGATTTTTCCCATTGTATGTCCCATTGTATCCGATCTGTGCATACATAATTCAATCCGTGACCTCCTCCCAAAACAACAGACGATTTTAACAATAATGTTTAAAAAGCATTACAGGGAATATAGTGTGGAAATTTAAATGGAAATGCATTTAAATGGGTTTGGGTTCACAGATGTTCTTACCCAAAGATGTTAAAATAGACCAAGTATTTCTAATGTAAGGCCACAGTTTCCAGTTGTTCCTACAGTTGTGACAGGAATGAAACAAAAAAGTTGGACAAATGTTGGACATATGCTGTGAACTCGAGTGAATCTCTGATGAGGAGCCAACGATGACACACTTTGCAGAGGAACTCCTTTCCTTGCCACATTAGCTGGGTTTCCTGGACTTGAACCCTCCGCGCTCTTCTCATGCCAGAAGGATATTATATTATATACACTACTGGTCAAAATATTTTTTTTATAGCCTATGGAGGAGTGAGACAGCTCTCAGATTTAATCATAAATATCTTAATTTGTGTTCCGAAGATGAACGAAAGTCTTACGGGGTTGGAACAACATGAGGGTGAGTAATTACTGACAGAATTTTAATTTTTGGGTGAACTAACCCTTTAAAGGAGTCATAACCTAGTATTACCTTGGATACCCACGCTCTATTATAGTCTTTCAGGCCCTTCTAAAAAAGAAAAGTGGAAAAAAAATAAACACAGAGCTCCTCTGACCCTTATTTCTGAAGGCATTATTGTCTCGCGAGATCTGATGCGATATTTTGGCTGTCGTGGACGGTCATTGTAATAATGCAAATGAGGGGCGCGTTGATTGGTGGCAGGAAGGAGGGGGGTTGACACCGCAGGTAACGCTTCAGCATATCATTCCAAAATGACATCATGGCGCAAGTTGTGAACGTTTCTGCATCTTTCACGGTCGAGTGTGTACTTCGAATCGGAATTCAGTAATGGCGGCGCTCGACTGAATATGAGGGGGAGAGGGGCAGGGCGGGCTTCCTGCAGCATAGGTCTGCGGTGTCCATATATGGTATATCCTGCGCCGACTTGACGTCAAGTCGGCGCAGAAATTAACATCGCGTATTTGAGTGCACGTGGGCTGGTTGACGAACCCAGGGGTAAACAAACGCTTCACTTTTAAATATCGGCTTCCCGGCCAGTGTATAATCATTAGGCAATCATAACATACATGTTTTCTCGTGGAAAAGTGAAAATTACAGGTCATGACTCCTTTAAATGTTTTATTTTTATTTTTATTAAGGTGTCATTGTTACAGTGTAATTACAGAAATATGTACTGATTAATATTAATTAACAACATATAGGGTTAGGGAGTTTGGTTTATGATCACTATTATAGTAAATACATGTAATATGCATGACAGTAAAATAAAGTGTTAGCATATTTTCTTTTTGAAACTGTAATTTAAGCATGCATATTTATAATGTTCAAGCTTTTCAAACACTTCATGATCATCAGATCATTTCAAGCAACCCAGCGAACTTGTTATGTAATATTTAGGGAGACCAGCAATGCATACAATTCTGAAATAGTTACTGGAACAAATGACAAAAGGATGCTTGAAAAAAAAAAAAAAAAAAAAAAAAGAAGAAGAAGAACGCTCAACACTATTTCCATTGGACCCATCTCAGAAAGTCTGTGAAAACACATTACAATCACAAGACCCTGAAGTGACACTGTCCCATTTATACACCGTCAATGGACTGTCTCAGACACAAGTCAGCATAGCTTTCATCGCTGCAATCTTAACTTCAGTCATAACACAGGGTGAGAGTTGAAAGGTTGAACCTAGACTTTCCTAAAAGAGCAAACCTATTACATCCCTGTCAACTGTCAAAACACTCGTATGAGAACCTGATCACATATGCAACTGCTTCATGCTAATCTTGTTGAAGTTGCGTGAGATGAAAAAAAAAAAAAATCTACAATATTTTAAAACACACACATTCAAGGCAGACCTGTTGGATCGGTCTTATCACACTTCAAAACAAACCCACCCAGAAACCACCTCTCTAATCTACTGAGACTGTACAAACATGTGTATTGACTGAATTACTGGGAACCGAAATGTAATGTCATTAATATTATTCTTGGTTTTAGGGGATCAGTAAGTGATACAATGATACATTTTCATGTGCAGTCAAGCAATGTTGCATCTCACTGAATCAATTTATATAACTTATTTGTGTTTAAGACACTTACCAAATTATGTAATTGGCAAATACCTGAACAAGTTGCAAAGTATAAAAGCGAGTTGAGTATTAAAGATATAGTTCACCCAAAAAATGTAGATTCTGTCATTATTTACTCACCCTCATGTCCTTCCAAACTTTTTTTTTTAACTTTCCTACTTCTGTGGAACACAGTAGAAAATATTCAGAAAATTATATATTTTTTTATATCTCTCTGTACAATGAAAGTCTTTGTTTGGGCCTCAACATTCTTTACAATATTTTATTTTGCATTCTGCAGAAAGAAAGAAAGAAAGATTTTATTTTGCATTCTGCAGAAAGAAAGAAAGAAAGAAAGAAAGAAAGAAAGAAAGAAAGAAAGAAAGAAAGAAAGAAAGAAAGAAAGAAAGAAAATTGTCTAAATGTCTCTTCATCATGAGCGACAGGACATTTTGCACAAGGCATAGCCAGTGAAATCTCAATGGTCCAAAATCCACATAACTAAGTTACATATATTTAGTTGCATGTTTTATTTATATTATTGTGCCACAGCAAAGTTTGATGGTACAAGATGAGCATTGCATAGACGTGTATTGGGGAATTAAGCTTTTTCATGTATGCGGCCAGACAAAGGAAGCATCAAAATGTACTTCCTCTTTCTATTTTCTCAATGTACAGAAACTATAGCAGCAGAAATGCCCAGCAGTCACTTTTTTTCTCTCAATGGTGAACCTCTGAGCCTGATGTGTGAAAGCACTAAAGGAAGCATTTCCCATGATGGTTGTAGCATAAGTCCTGAAGACTGACAACACACATAAACACTCACAGCAACAGTTCGACCTCTCTTTGGCCGAGGCCAGATATTTCTCCAGTCATCCAATCAAGTGCATGTGTACGCGAGAGCAGCCAATCAACTTCCTGCATCTCCTCTCCAGCAGTTCCTGCAGTTTCTCATCCCCAGCCCCATTCACAAAATGCTGTAGGGTCCGTTCACATGTCAACATTTGTTCTTCATTGAAACTATTGTGCAACCACTTTAAAAGAATCAGGAAGTGAAAAAGCAAAAGCTGTGCAAGCAATCAAACTCAGCACTTTTCACCCATGTTTTCACCTTCAGAACCGATTACTGCAGAACTGACAGCGTTTTAAATCACATCTAATAGGATGAATGCAACATATTGCATTGGGGTAAAGTTGTGTCAATAAGGAGTGTTTCTGAATTTCCCGTTTTCACAAAACAAAATGTGCTGCACCTTGTGCTGCATTTATACAAGAGTCGTGTTTGAATATGCATGAGTGATTCTTATTAGCGAATAATGACTTTGCAATCTTTTCCACACACAATGTTATCGTATAACTGGAGAAAATAAGGTGCACAAATCATGATGCTTTTATGAAGTGTTTTTATATCGTAAGTGTGAATTAGCATCCATTTTTATTGTATCGAAAAGAGCCGCTTGGACAATTTGTAAACGTTCTCCTTTCATTTTCCAGGAAAGGAAATCATATGGTTGGGAACGACATGTGGGTAAAAAGATTCATTCAGCTCTCCATTCATTTTCCTTTTTTCTTCAGAGGAAAATCTCCGCAGGAAACATAAAATGTGAAAGTTTCGTAGACATGAGCTCAGTGGAGCACAAGAAATTGCATGCATGTGGGATCCTGACAGCAGTGTGGGGGTTCAAATAGTCTTAACAGGATCTGACCTCTCCGTTTGGCCTCGACAGAACGGGAGCCCTCTCCCTCAACACTGGCTAGCCATCTTGTGCAACACACAACCTCCTACCCCCCCCCCCCCCCCCCCCCCGAAAAAAAAAAAAAAAAAAAAAAAAAAGGCCGACTGACTTTGTGGGACTGTCATAAGTGGAGGCAATCTATAGGACTCATATGGGCGGAGGCTTAAAAAAAAACAGAACAATCTTTGTGGGGGAATGATAACAAAGACATACGTTTTTGCACTTTGTGCAGGCACACACTTGAAAACAGACAGATTTGGTGATAATCGTTCTGTTGAGTGAAAACTGATGGTCTTAAAAGAATTGCTGCTGTGCACTGTGGTGGAAAGTGGAGAAACACTATATCTCCTCACATCAACCAAAACTTCCAGCCGGGAGGAAGACATAGGAAAGGGGGTCGTAAAGGGGGGAAAAGATAAACAAAATCAGGCATGGAGAGCTCAACTTCTCAGACACTAAAGTGGGGAAGTTTGTTAGATGGCTAACTGCTAACTTACATTTATCCTACATAATACATTTAGCCAGATGCTTTCTTAGCACAACAGCAAACTGTACACACATGTGCATGTATGTGACCATTACCTGATCCTTATAGGTAGCTAAGCTAGAGCATGGGTTTGAGTGCTGTACGCCGGTCTGAGAGCACATTGCTCAGAGGAGAGCTTACGTGGGAGCATTACCCTGCCTAGTGTGTGGGCTGGGAAGCCTTTGTTGTAGATTACCGTCCCATGAGAACCTGGAGCAACAACCAGGCGGGGGAAGCAAGCTACACGAAGGAGGGGCAAATGGAGACAGGCATGCATCAAGCAAGGAATGCTGTCGAACCCCACCACCACCATGCACACATACACACACAGAAAGATGGGACGACGTACGCACACATAGACAAGCATACCCACAAACTGTGAAAGGCCTCTCAGCGAAAGGTGCATTTGAGAATAAAGTAAACAGAATTGATGAGAAAACTGCATAAGGAGATTCCCCTTTGCTGAACAACAGCCATGTGTGTGTATAAAGCAGTCAATAAGACAATAAGGCCAGCTCAGCGCTGAGGTAAACACACGGTTCCTTGGCAGATATTCCTGTCTGATGAAACATCAATGCTTGGAATGCTATCGGATTTGGAGCTTCTTAAGGTAGAGATGGAGGGGAAAGTCTATTTATATGAAGCGCAGCAAGCTGGGTTTGGCTAAAGCTTGGAGTTCATGAAAACTAAATTCCAAAGTCTGTTTGAGGAGCACTGACTGATGATCTTGTTGAGATTGCTGGAGTGCAGCCTTATTGCACTACATGTCAGTATTGTGGATACACTGTTTGAAGCGTCTGTTTGAGGTCACGGCTTTGTGTGCTTCTCCGTCCTTTCAAGTACTCAAAAATTCCCTTCAAAATGTCCACATTACTGTCACACGTCTAACACGCATGAAGTGTCATGTTTATACTGTACATTTGATATCAACTTTTGCAGTTCACTGTATTGAAGTGACCTACTTCACCTAAATGCACCCAACTTCACCCCTCCAAGATGTCACTGAGTGTACAATTACAATGTGTGTCCTGTCTTCCAGCACTTCTAATACAGCCATCCGCTCAAAGTCCCATAGGAGCAACTGGATTCCAAGCACCACCTAGAGGACCTTGTGCAGAACTACACTTATTTCATGATATCTGGCACTTGGAGAAGCACAATGAACTTCACCGTGAGCAAACTCAACTTTGCCAAGCAAGTGAGGGCATTTGAGCAAGTTATCCATTAAGATTGTAACAGGCACAAATTAAGTGCAGAAAGAATCCATAGGGATCATCTTATCCGTTTAGTCTTGAAAACGTAAAGGTTATGTAAATTACCTGAACGTCTTTCGCAGTTCAATCAAGTTATTATCATGGTTTATAACTCTCTCTGAAAACAATATAAACAATTTCACTTTCATTATCACACTATAAAACTCAAGGTCCTGAGATAAGACAGTCAATAAAAAGTCAGTGTCGGTTTATGTAAGTTTAATTCTCTGAAATAATTGCGCATTGTATTGTAGAGATGTTAGGCAATGTAAGATGTTGTTCAATCATAATGATGCAGGTTAAACTTATTGTGGAAAAAAAACCATGTGCAACTGATATCTTCTTTCAAATCATTACTCTTGAGCATTCAGAAACAATCCATCATACAGAAATGACCATCATCTTATTGTTATCCAAGACGTTTGTGTCTTGTGATGTTATAAGAAAACCCATTTCTTGAGAACCATAAAAAAAGAGGTTCAGCTCTGCCATTCCCTGATAAGCACAAACTATCACACACCCATTTTTTTTTCAAAGGGTGTGTTCACGGTCCACAGTGACACTGCACTAATGATGTCCTGATGTTATGTCCTCCGTTGAGGGGGTCCGCGTTTAGCGCGAGGAGAACTGGGCGCTGTGAGAATCGCAGTGTTGATAGCGGTGTCTGAAGCTTTCTTCATTATCATGGTTTCCAAGATGTCACATCAGATCTACATCAGAGATGATTTAAAGTGACAGGTCCCAGACTCAAGACTTGGAGGCCATTGTCTTTCAGTCCCCGAATTCAAGAAAAGATAGCGGGTGTCGTTTAAGCCCGAGCCCCAACAACCACTTGTTGGTCTAGAAGAGAGGAAGGGAATTCACAGGGGTGTTTTTGTGTGTGTGTGTGTTGAATGCTTGTGATGAACACATGGTAAGGTTCATGTGGTCAGATTTATAGAGTTAATCTCTTTGAGAAAGAGGAGGCTAGTGTTTCAAGCTAAAATATGAATGTTTGGGTGGCAAGTCACAAAATTCAGATTCTTTGTGTGCAACTCAACACAGGTCCCATCCAGGATCAACTCATCCAGCAAGGAGGAGTATGAGCCAGCCACTGGTTTGGAGTCAGCTGTTAGCGGTGAGCAATGGGACAGTTGAAACCTCTGCATGACCTTGGGAAGATGTATGGGACCAGATAGGGAGGGGTGACTTGTCTGCCACGATTGTTATGGCTTACCTCAGGCCAGCACCCTGTGGGCCTCTGGACACACAACAGTGGAAAAAGCAGCTGCATACAATTATGAACAGCCACCAAAGAAGAGGGTATACCTTACCCCTAAAACCAGGTGCAATCTGTCACAGCGAAGGTCTAAAGGCTGACCTGGGATCAGGCCCTTGTTTGCATGACCAAGAACCTGAGTCATTTGTCAAAGAGGGATCTTTGAGATGGACAAAGCCGCCGGTTCTGTTTAGGCTGGTCTGCCCTTCCGTTTACTCGTAGCTGAGTTTAACGTGCATATCATCATTCAACTTGTGAAAGAATACAAGAGAAGGTGATGAGAGACCCCTTCATCATTAATGCGTTGTGTAAATATGACAGGGATTTTCTTTTCTCTCAAGACAGACTTGTACATACACAATTACATGGCTCCGTGTGAACACACCCCAAAGTAAAACATTCCTCCAAGAAGACACAGAAAACTGGCTTTGTTCATAATAAAGCTACAGTATACGCATTTGAACAAGCTCCACACAGTGCTATCATATGATTGAAGTTTTTATGGATATTCTTTTGGATATTCTAAAGATAATCCTTTCAAGGATTGACGCTTGGCTTTTTTTAAAAGAGATATATGCAATGCCTTCGTTCAAAGCTGTGGCTGTGATGTTGCCCTATATCATTTGAACTGCATCTCAGTTTCCTCAGGAGTGTGTAAGAGAAAGTGATGAGCTGTTTACATTGTTTTTTTTGTTAATCAGGTACACTCAGTGGTAAATGAACCATAGGCAAACATTAATAATAGCGCCGAACGTTTAAGTTCCTCTATGTTGCCATCCGCCCCTGTTTGAACAGTTTAGGTCAGGTGACTGATGGTATAAACATTTCTGAATGAAAGAGCGAGCTGCTGATATGAAGAGGCCTCCATTCATGCATTCCAGCCTCTTAGGGAAACATGAGCCAAGGGCAGAGGGAGGGATCAGGATCCTGCTGTACAGGCACAAGGCTATTATCCACACTCAAAATCACACGGGCAACCGCTAAAATTAAGAGCTGATAATGAATGAATGACTGAATAACTGAATTAATGAATGAATGAATGATCAGGCAATGCATGAGTGAGTAAGTGACTGAGTGACTGAATAGGAATACAATTCTTACATACATCAATGAATGAACAGTCTGAATGAATGAGTGCAGTTGAATGAATGAATGAATGAATGAATGAATGAATAGATGCAATTTAATCAATGATTTAATAAATAAATGAATGAACAGGCAGGCAAAACTGAATGAATAGTATGTGAATGAATGTAAGTGAAAGTAAGTGAAGGAATTACAATTTAATGAATGAGTGAGTGAATAACTGGTTTAACAATCAGTTAAATGAGTGGACAAATGAATGGACAAATGAATGATTGATTGATTGATTGAATAAATGAATGAATAAATATGAACAGACATTCAATGAGTAAATTAATGAATGGGTAGACGACTGAATACATGACTTGTCAGTCTAGGTGAACTGAATGAATGAATGAATGAATGAATGAATGAATGATCAGACATTCAATGAGTGTGTGTGTGTGTGTGTGTGTGTGTGTGTGTGTGTGTGTGTGTGTGTGTGTGTGTGTGTGTGTGTGTGTGTGTGTGTGTGTGTGTGTGTGAGTGAGTGTGTGTGTGTGTGTGTGTAAATGAATGAATTAATGAATGAATGAGTGCTGCTTAATCAAAAGATGAATATAAGACTAAACAGTCCAGATGAATGAATGAATGAATGAATGAATGAATGAATGAATGAATGAATGAATGAAATTTAATGGATGACAAGTGAATGAAAGGTCAAGCAATCCAGATGAACCGAATAAACAAACAAACAAAAATGAATAAATCCAAAATGAATATAAATAAATAAATAAACCGGGCAGAGTAGATGTAGATCTTTTGTCGGAGCCTCGATAAATAAATGTTTGAGGCTCTTCCTGTCTAGGACTAACAAATGAGTGTGTTTATGGCATGAACATCTGTCTGCATATGCTTGACAGCGCTGGCTTGTCTATTGTACAGTATGAACGAGGTAACCCAACTCCACAGCCAGCTGTTGCTCAATGGGTGTTCTGATGTCAGGAGAACATTACTCTTCACACTGGCCCCCTTCAGCCAGCACTTCTGAGGAGCAGTTTATAAAAACTGAGGCACCGTCTCAACAAACCAGCTCATTCCTGCACTCCTGCCTGACCTCTCCAAATTTAACCTTTGGCCCGGAAGGCCAATATTAACTCTTGGCCAATTGTGGGGGGCTCCTGACTTCCCCTGCGCAGCCCGTGAGAACATTCCAGGAGCGGTTGCCTGGCAAGATTGGGTGTTAGAGCGCTGACCTCCAATATGTCCCGGGTTACCCTTGATCTTCTCGGCTACCCCCCGCGGGTAAACCCCCTGCTACCACCACCGTTTAGAGGAACTACTATTCAGACACCTTCACAATCATCCAATTATCATTTGACACCTGCAGACATTTTCTGATAATCATAATCAGTGTTTGGAATAACGGCGTTTAAAAGAACGGCGTTAGGTAACGACGTTATTTTTTCAGTAACGGGGTAATCTAACTAATTACTTTTCCCGCCGTTACAACGCCGTTAACATTACTGGACGTTAAATGCGGTGCGTTACTATGCATTGATTGAATAAACTGTGTAATCCGAACGCACCCCTGGCTCACACAGCGAGTGAGGAGGTGGGTTAATAACAAGGTAAGCGATTATGATTGGCTAAGGCAGAGTCATGTGTTTTATGGTAGCCAATCAGAGCCAGTGTTTTTACACACATGCCAGCACACGCGCCACACACACAGACACACACACACCAGCTAAACAGAGATTCGATGAAGCAGCAGCAGAGATGGCGAGTCAGGAGCAATCCGATGAAAAGTTGCCATTTTCAAGGTGGAGATATAAGCACTACTTCAAATTAATTGAGGTCAAAGGCAAGAACTAGGGGTGGAACGGTACATGTATTCGTATTGAACCGAAAGAGAGAGAGAGAGAGAGAGAGAGAGAGGCGCGGGCGCGATCGAAAAGTTGCAAAGTGTTTACATTTGTGTGTGTGTGAGAGAGAGAGAGAAAGAAAGAGAGACGCGGGCGCGATCGAAAAGTCGGAAAGTGTTTACATTTGTGTGCGTGCGTGTGTGTGTGTGTGGCGCGGACGCGATCGAACAGTGGAAACATAAAAACATAATCCGTAATTTTGTTTATACAGGACATTCAAACTGCAAAGTGTTTAAGTTACTGCAAATTAAAATTAAGGAAAACAAAGGTTTATTAATTTAATAAATAAACTAATTATATAAAACATATATAATGTTATATAATGTGCACAGTCAGTGCACTACAAATAAACTGGTTCAATGCCTTTACTTTATTAATAAAACTTTTAATAAAAAATTGAGAGAGGTTGATTTAATTTGCAGAGTTAAATGCACTTTATATGGTGTAACTGTTTACTTTTCTTACAAAGATAATGCTTGAAGTGCAGGATAAACCTCTTGCTGTCTGTCAACGTGCAATAAATATCTAAAGTTATGTACAAACACCTGTCTATTCTACTCATTTCAACTGACTTGTGAAAACTGCTAAAAAAAAATCCAAATTCTTTGACATATAGCAATTTTTTTTTTTTTTTTTTTTACAGTAACGCAAATAGTTACTTTCCCTGGTAACGAGTTACTTTTATTATAGAGTAATTCAGTTACTAACTCAGTTACTTTTTGGAACAAGTAGTGAGTAACTATAACTAATTACTTTTTTAAAGTAACGTTCCCAACACTGATCATAATCACCATTAGACTCAACTTGCTGACCAGCCGTTATTTGTTAAAGGGATAGTTCACCCAAAAATGAAAATTCTGTCAGTAATTACTCTCCCTCATGTTGTTCCAACCCCGTAAGACTTTCGTTCATCTTCGGAACAGAAATTAAGATATTTTTGATGAAATCTGAGAGCTGGCTCACTCCTGGCTCACTCCTGGCTCACTCACGGGGTCGGAGCAACATGAGAGTGAGTAATTACTGACAGAATTTTCATTTTTGGGCGAACTAACCCTTTAACATCTAGCGTTAATAAAAACTTGTCTGTCTGTATATAATATAATATATCCATGCAAAAAAAACAAAGTATGCCTATTTGATCTATACACTTCAATAGGAGCTCATAATTTCACCTGGAGTGAGATTATCTGCACTGATATTATTCACTTTCCATTAGATAATTACAAGTAAATGAGCCTCTTCGGTCACTTGGGGATTGCAGGATCTGTGGGAGGAGACGTTTTGTCAAGTTACTTTCTGCCTCAGAATGGGAAGGACCTCGGAGAACAAAGGCCATCGCCGCTCTATCGCTATGTGGGAGGATGAAAGGCTAGTCCCTATCGGGCCTGAGCTAAGGGCAGCTGAATTCAGCTGAAAAGAAAATATAGCAATGCGTATTGCAACACAAGCAGTCCAGCAGTCAGCTGACAGAAGTTTGCCTTTGAAAAAACAATATACAAACGGTCAGCGCCACAGAGTGGAAGGTTTTCCTCAAAGTGACAAGCTGGGAAACAAACCATCAGAGGTGGGCTATGCGCTAATCAAGTTTTCCTCATTAGCTTGACAAGCAGACAGGGGCCGGTATCTGAAGAGAACAATAGAGCATTGACAAATTAGCAGCAGTAAATGTTCATTTGTCACGTAAATAATCAATGATGCCAGGCTTAAGATTAATGTTATCAGAGGACGGCACGGTTCCGTTTCAAGTCAAGGCCCATGCAGATTAGCTGCAAGTGTTAGGAGGCTCAGTGTGTCTCATGGAAAACAGAAACTGAGCCCATTCAAAGAAGAGGTGAGAAGAGGGAGGCTGCGTAAAAACTGATATGCGTAAATATCAGAAAAGATATTCTACTGTAAACCACACAGAAAAGTATGACTTCATGTATTACTAGTCGATAAATACAGTCAACAAAAATTCTATAGACTTGCAGAACTCAAGCCAAATCTAGAAACTTGGAAATTAATCAGAAAGCACATTATAAACTGCGCTAAAATCATGCAAAACGTCTTAGCAATCACTTGACCACCACCACATTGTGGCACCACTTACGTTTTGTTCAGAAAATGCAAAATGCAAAATGCAAAAAAAAAATTCTAGCATTTGCAAACTGTTTTTAAGACAACATTGACAATGTAGGACAAATTACACAATCGTCTTATCAATCCAGTGGTGATATCAATATGAGCTGGTTTCTTATCAGAATATAAAATGATTTGTCATGTTCCCTTGCACCTAAATATTAATTTGGAGTGATTAAAGATCTCTTATTATTCACAATGCAGGAGTTTTAAAAACATCTGTACAATATGTGTTAGAGTTATGTTTGGTTTAGTTGTCTTTTCATTTCTGTTTCTTGTGCTTCATTGCAGTTTACTTCTGTTTCCTTTGTTGTTTATTATGTACTTGTTTGTTACTATGGTTACTTGGAATAGTGTGACTGTGTGTTCCTGTATCTCTCCTATGATGAGTATTTTGGTCTGTTTATTTACAATTTAAAATTATATGATTCGAGTCTGACACAACGTGACACTATGCTGTATATAGCTACCTTTGATTTGTTTTACACATTTTCACCTTTACAAACACTGGGCCAAATATTAGCCATATCAAATGACAGATGAAATTGTGCCAAAATACCATAAAGTTTGATTGACTGTGACCTTTGATTTTAAACAAACAAAAGATATGGAAGCATTTTCTCCTCTCTTTTAATTGTTGATGAGCATATTTCTTTAGTTATACTAACTATGCATGATTATATGGTTAGTGGCACTGCGTTATTTGTAATTAAAGTGATGAAAATTAAAGTGATGAAAAAATGAAAATTCTGTCATTAATTACCCTTATTTCGTTCCAAACCCATAAGACTTTCATTCATCTTTGGAAGACAAATGAAGATATTTTTAATGAAATCTGAGATATTTCTGTCCCTCCATTGACAGTTTAAGCAACTACCACTTTGTCACTTCAAAAAGTTTATAAATTGACCATAAAACGAATCCATTTGAATTTAGCTGTTTAAGTAAAAAAAAAAATGTAAGAGACTCGATCACTTTATATGATGAACAGATTGGATTTAGCCTTTTATTCACCTATAAACACTCATCAACTCACACATCAGTTGTGGTAAACAGAAGTTCAATTATGTTCGCTTGTGACCAATGAGGTTCATTCTTGTGTTACGCAGCACGTTTGAGCTCCAGCAATAACCAATGAGGTTCATTCTCGTGTTACGCAGCACGTTTGTGCTCCAGCAAGAACCAATGAGGTTCATTCTCGTGTTACGCAGCACGTTTGAGCTTCAGCAAGAACCAATGAGGTTCATTCTCGTGTTACGCAGCACGTTTGAGCTTCAGCAAGAACCAATGAGGTTCATTCTCGTGTTACGCAGCACGTTTGAGCTTCAGCAAGAACCAATGAGGTTCATTCTCGTGTTACGCAGCACGTTTGAGCTTCAGCAAGAACCAATGAGGTTCATTCTCGTGTTACGCAGCACGTTTGAGCTTCAGCAAGAACCAATGAGGTTCATTCTCGTGTTACGCAGCACGTTTGAGCTTCAGCAAGAACCAATGAGGTTCATAAAGCGATCGAGTCTCTTCAGAAAATGTTGGACTAAACCGCTCAACTCCTATGGATTAGTTTTACGATCTCTTTATGAAATTTTTGAAGCATCAAAGTGGTAGTTGCGCAGCTGTCAATGGACGGACAGAAATCTCTCAGATTTCATCTAAAACATCTCTATATGTGTTTCCCGAAGATGAACGAAAGACTTACGGGCATTTTCATTTTTTGGTCTATCCCTTTAACATTTTTCCTGTTATCCGCTAGCAGAACAGACTCCCACCAGTTCTACAAAAAATAAAAAATAAATGAACCTCTAAAACATGCACTGCTATGCTAAAGTCAGAGCCAATCAACCTCTCAGCACATGCTCAAACTCATGACTCGTCAATCTATGACATTTACACAGCAGCCCAGTCAGTCATTTACACTTCAGCTTCAGCTTCCGCATAATATAAATATCTTCAAAGACTTTTATAAAGGTTAGTTAATGATCACAGATGTGGGTGAGTGGCTCAGATATCATAAACACAGGTCGATCATTCGGTGAGAAAAGAGTGAAATCTGCAATAACGAAACTAAACGTATCAGGTGCAGGATGTCGCAACATTCTGCTGCTGAAGACAGAGTTGTTGATGGTGTAAATGAATATCTAACTGTATTTGATTGTGCAGTGGTTACTGGCCAAATCTCACTATTTCATAATGCTGCTGAATTTTGATCTCCATACAGGTTCACATGGAAGAATCTTTTTGAATTTGTGACTCATACTCAAACAAGTCATAACTTCCTTCCTCGCAATGAACAAGAACAAAAACATGACAAATGAATGAATCATTTTAAAGGAGAACTATAGCCAATGAAGCTGTTTCCCTGCCTATCCTAGACTTTTTAAATTTAAAACACTTGTAAATCCCCTCAGGATAAGATTTAACATGACTAAAACTAAAGCATAATTACATTATATTAAGTATCTTTTTTTATTATTCTTTGAAGACTGGAATAATTGCTGATGGATCAATTTTCCACAAAGAACGCGGAGTGATGTGTTTGCAACATGCCTTCTGACAAGTTAAATAGGTAAAATTGGGTTAATTTTAGGTCAAAGGGTAGTTTAAATAGGTGGAATTAAAGCAGCAGTCTTTACTTGCCCAGAAAGCATACTAAAAGTAAAACGGACCATCGGTGTGCAGCGTTTACATATTTAGTCATCTTTGCTATATGTAACATGAATATACAATAATTCCACTGCCAAAAATAAATTGCAGTATAATGACTTTATCAGAAATATAAATACAAACTTTTTGTTTGGATTTTTGTTGACTGAAAAAACGTGTTTACTAACTAACTTTAGATGTTGAAAAGAATCAAAAGTATGAGGTGTGATACATGTTTTAATAGAGTGAGTCATTCACACTTTCCTTTATAGGCCGCACAGGAAGATTAACAATGGAACACATTCCCTGCAAAACAATGCTCCGAGACATTCGAACTTAAAAAAGGTCAGACTATTTTAAAAAGCTGGTGACTGAATGTTGTATTTTGGAGTGCTTACTCAAGCAAGTGTGAACTGGAAGCAGGGATCCGATTCTTGTTTGTCATTTCTACATTACATCTGGAAGGGCTACAAAGACTCTTGCGGTCAGGCTGGATCGATCACAGGGGAATGACCGTCAGGGTAACACAGCGGTTCTGAATGACGGCTTTCTGAAGGGGACTGTGAGTCAGCAAACCCTCCATTCATTCCTCCAGAGCAGTGATACGGTCATAGACAGGAAGGTGGGCAGAAGAGACTGGTGTAAAGTGACCGCTTGAGGTTTCTTTCCCTGATGTATAATCATACGCTAAAAGCAACAACAAAAAAGTCCTGAATTATAGTTCCATCAGCTGACGGCCTCAAGAATGTTTCCAGACATGATTCCTAGAAAACAAAGCTGCACACACTTACACACAACCAGTGAAACGTTTGGACGCACATACTTATAACTAAACTCTTCAAAACTATGGAAAACCCCAAATGGAATATCTGGAATTATGTACAAAAAAATCTAACCAAAAGTGTGTATATACAGTCGAGCCCAGAATTAATCATACCCCTGGTAAATATGATCAAAAATGGCTATAAAAAATAAATCTGCATTGTTTATCCTTTTGATCTTTCATTCAAAAAATTGGCAAAATCCTAACCTTTCATTTAAGTAAAAGAATTGAAAGTGGGGGGGAAATCACATTATAAAATAAATGTTTTTCTCCAAAACACGTTGGCCACAATTATTCATACCCTTTTATTAAATACCTTTTTGCAATCTCCTTTTGCCAAGATAACTGCTCTGAGTCTTCTCCTATAATGCCTGATGAGTTTGGAGAACACCTGACAAGAGATCAGAGACCATTCCTTCATACAGAATCTCTCCAGATCCTTCAGATTCCCAGATCCACGTTGGTGCTTCTTCTCTTCAGTTCACCCCACTCATTTTCTATATGGTTCAGGTCAGGGGACTGGGACGGTCATGGCAGAAGCTTCATTTTGTGCTCCCTAACACATTTTTGTGTTGATTTTGATGTTTGTTTTGGATCGTTGTCCTGATGGAAGATCCAACCACGGCCCATTATAAGATTTCTAGCAGAAGGCGTCAGGTTTTACGATGCAGATTTATTTTTTACAGCCATTTTTGATCATATTTACCAGGGGTATGATTAATTCTGGGCACGACTGTATATATATATATATATATATATATATATATATATATATATATATATATATACAGTGAGGAAAATAAGTATTTGAACACCCTGCTATTTTGCAAGTTCTCCCACTTGGAAATCATGGAGGGGTCTGAAATTGTCATCGTAGGTGCATGTCCACTGTGAGAGACATAATCTAAAAAAAAAAAATCCAGAAATCACAATATATGATTTTTTTAACTATTTATTTGTATGATACAGCTGCAAATAAGTATTTGAACACCTGTCTATCAGCTAGAATTCTGACCCTCAAAGACCTGTTAGTCTGCCTTTAAAATGTCCACCTCCACTCCATTTATTATCCTAAATTAGATGCACCTGTTTGAGGTCGTTAGCTGCATAAAGACACCTGTCCACCCCATACAATCAGTAAGAATCCAACTAACATGGCCAAGACCAAAGAGCTGTCCAAAGACACTAGAGACAAAATTGTACACCTCCACAAGGCTGGAAAGGGCTACGGGGAAATTGCCAAGCAGCTTGGTGAAAAAAGGTCCACTGTTGGAGCAATCATTAGAAAATGGAAGAAGCTAAACATGACTGTCAATCTCCCTCGGACTGGGGCTCCATGCAAGATCTCACCTCGTGGGGTCTCAATGATCCTAAGAAAGGTGAGAAATCAGCCCAGAACTACACGGGAGGAGCTGGTCAATGACCTGAAAAGAGCTGGGACCACCGTTTCCAAGGTTACTGTTGGTAATACACTAAGACGTCATGGTTTGAAATCATGCATGGCACGGAAGGTTCCCCTGCTTAAACCAGCACATGTCAAGGCCCGTCTTAAGTTTGTCAATGACCATTTGGATGATCCAGAGGAGTCATGGGAGAAAGTCATGTGGTCAGATGAGACCAAAATAGAACTTTTTGGTCATAATTCCACTAAACGTGTTTGGAGGAAGAAGAATGATGAGTACCATCCCAAGAACACCATCCCTACTGTGAAGCATGGGGGTGGTAGCATCATGCTTTGGGGGTGTTTTTCTGTACATGGGACAGGGCGAGTGCACTGTATTAAGGAGAGGATGACCGGGGCCATGTATTGCGAGATTTTGGGGAACAACCTCCTTCCCTCAGTTAGAGCATTGAAGATGGGTCGAGGCTGGGTCTTCCAACATGACAATGTCCCGAAGCACACAGCCAGGATAACCAAGGAGTGGCTCTGTAAGAAGCATATCAAGGTTCTGGCGTGGCCTAGCCAGTCTCCAGACCTAAACCCAATAGAGAATCTTTGGAGGGAGCTCAAACTCCGTGTTTCTCAGCGACAGCCCAGAAACCTGACTGATCTAGAGAAGATCTGTGTGGAGGAGTGGGCCAAAATCCCTCCTGCAGTGTGTGCAAACCTGGTGAAAAACTACAGGAAACGTTTGACCTCTGTAATTGCAAACAAAGGCTACTGTACCAAATATTAACATTGATTTTCTCAGGTGTTCAAATACTTATTTGCAGCTGTATCATACAAATAAATAGATAAATCATACATTGTGATTTCTGGATTTTTTTTTTTTTTAGATTATGTCTCTCACAGTGGACATGCATCTACGATGACAATTTCAGACCCCTCCATGATTTCTAAGTGGGAGAACTTGCAAAATAGCAGGGTGTTCAAATACTTATTTTCCTCACTGTATACTAAAGAATAAAATAAACATACTATTGCTGAATTTTAATTAAAGTTTGTTCATAATGAAGTAACTAATGTTAATTTACACATCTTGAAATGTTCATGTATATATGTAGAAACTAACATTAGATCAATACATGCATTAAAAGTTTACTCGTTGTTATTTTATGCTATATTGCAATAACTAATGTTATATTATATTGTAATGAACCATACATTAATATCTTATATTCACAACACCAACTTCCTGAGGTGCATCCTAGGATGCTATTGAACAGTATTAAAGTGCCCCATTTAGTTTAAAAAAATATATATTACCTTTAATGCAGTGTGGAATAAAGCTGTTTGTGAATGTAAAATGTCTAGACAAATAAAATAAAAAGTTAAAAGAAAGACTCAATTCTGAACTGCTAAAATGAGTCGTCAGCAATTCCAGTCTCACTTCCTGTTACATAACTGCATAACATTGAACAAATTTGCATAAGGTCAGCCTGTGGTCTTCATTGGCTGACTGTGAACAACATCTACTGTACTTTGACCCGCAGTCAAACACTGTAGCTGAGACTGGAAGAGTTTGGTTCATGTTGTTGAAATAATGAAAAGCTGTTTCAGATATAATTCAGATATGGTAATAGGTGTTTCATTAACCAATCACAACAGACGGGGCCGTCTGACCAATCAGAGCAGAGTAGGCTTGTGGAAAGGAGGCGTTTAGAGAGACTGAATCCTTCATCGAACTGTTTTCACACTCTTTGAGCAAATAGTTGATGTGCAATGTATATTATGAGAAAATCAAAGTGTTTTTTGACTTAAGATGCATGTAAATCTATTGTAGGTGACTAAAATTAGGAACCTTTAAAATAGCATAATAGCAAATAGGGACACCTTAAATCAGGGTTCACCAATCTCGGTCCTGGACGGCCGCTGTCCTGCAGAGTTTAGCTCCAACCCCAATTAAACACACCTGAACCAGCTAATCAAGGTCTCACTAGGCATACTAGAAACTTTCAAACAGGTGTGTTGGCGCTGGTTGGAGCTAAACTCTGCAGGACAGCGGCCCTCCAGGACTGAGATTGGTGAACCCTGCCTTAAAGTGTCTTTGTATGCTGGACACTATCTGGTCCAATGTGGCTATTAAATAAAAAATAAATCAAATTAATTTATTAATTTATAAAAAAGAAATTCATCCATAGGCATCTAGGCACTATTCACATTGGCCAACAAAATAAATGTCATGTTTTTAAGCATAAGTCTTTAGATCATAAGTCTGTACTGATCATGAGAAACAGTGTCTAAAGTTGGCATAATATACACAGGGCAACTTTTTGAGCAGTCTTGCCGAGCAATTGTTGCTTGGGCACTTTCCCATTGAAAATGGGCAATAAATTTCTATCTGGATAATTTAGATCGGTCATGGGCCCTGTGTCTCATCCGGTTGCCCGTTGACGGCAACATTGCTCAAAAAGTTGCCCTGTGTATCATCACCTAGTGTGTCCAGACGTTTGACTGGTAATGGATGAATTTCCAGTTGATTTTTGGTTCTCATGTTAAGGCATTGAAGTGTGAGAAGAGGGAGTGACTCAGAGACGGCCGATTAAAGTGCAAAGGGCTTCCGCAGCGCAGAGAGAGAAAGCTTCGACCCGTGTTTGTTCAGCCAAGAATTCACTGGCCAGGTGAGAAACACACAGCTCTGACAACCACACAGCGGCTGTAAGAAAGACATTCCTGTAGTGAATGATTGAAAGACCGGTGGCTTTCGTGGCTTCGCCTGAGCCTGCAACTTTCATTCCCCCGTTTCACACCGGCCTCGCTCAGGCTGAGGGTTAATGTGCACAACTCTTTTGATCACATTTTATAGATACGGCAACAAGTAACCTTGTTTTGCCTTATTTTCCCTGAGTTTGAACATTAACCTCCTAATAACCAGACAAGAACCTGACTGACAAATGGGCAAAGTCAAGCTTTGTTTTGGAGAGAAAGGCTTTCTGTCAGCTGCTGTTTACTTAAGGTCTCTTGGGGGGGGAAAGCAATGTTTTGTGAATGCCTCCGCATTAGTAGATTCCATAGGCTTTTGCAGCAATGGTCATTAGCTGACCTGCTTTTAAGCAGCATGAAACACAATGATGGACAAACAGCAAAAGATCCAAAAACTCACATCTAACATATAATAAGAGGTGGGTTAACCTCCCAAGATAAGGGTTGGTGTATAACTAGAGGTCAAACCCTATTACAAGAAAAAAAAAATGCACGATGGCCATCTGTGGGAATCCTTTGAGCAATGTTTGTACATCGTTTTATGTAATACCTACCCATTTCTACATTATGTTCTTCCCACTGACCAATCATAAAAGTAGCAGGGAAATGAAAGGAGTCTAATTGAGAGGGTGTCGAGATCCCACCCCTCTCATGTTCAGAGTTAAGTGGTCCACATGGCCAGCTGTTCATGTGTAGAACCTGATAATCATGGACCACCCCCTCTTCTGGGCCAGAGATACCACAGACAAGCCCCATGATCCCAGATGAAAGGCGTAGGTGGAGAACTTCAAGCTTCACAATGCGACTGTGCGATATACACCTTATCATCCAAAATGCATCAGCTGTCCGTTGGCGGCAAGAAAAAGAAAGACAGAAAGAAAAAAAGAAAGAAAAGGCGTCCGTGGGCAAGCCAGGAAAAGGCAGTGAAGTTGCAGGCCTTCTGTTATAGGAGGCTTAATCCTGACTCTGAGAGGCTTTTTCAATAGGTCGGAAAATATACTTAACCCTGTAAAGCCTGACATATGAAATGATAGTCCATATATGTGGAACAGTTTAATGAACCTTTTTATAAAATCTTTTCATATGAGTGTCATATGATACATCAGGCTTTTATAGCTCAAATAGTATGATATAGGAGAATATGGAGCTCATACTGGGGGGATGAGCAAAAAATGCATGCAATTTGGTGCAGTTGCTGATATTTATATGGCCAAAAAGTGAAATTCTGATAGCTTGTAATGTACATCAATGAGATCTTTATAACAGTATAGAAAACGGGACATGGTGATGAAAAAAAATATTAAAAATATAAAAAATTTCATTGCTTTTGCATTCTTGTCCCAAAATATTTGCATTCCCCTGAGAAACTTTGCATTCGCTCGCAAAACCAAAAGTTGTTTTTGGGGGGAATGCAAAACTTTTGCAAGAGATCACAAAAGCTTTGATATATTAATGTTCCTCCCATCTCATATTTTATTCCATCACCATGGCTCTGTACATACTTGATGCTCACATTTTAACGAATGTATGGAAAATAATGTATGGATTATCAAGTAAACCTTGATTCTGAAACCATTTTCAACAATATGCTAACAATATTAAATTTATTAAATTTACCAAATAAAAATCAGTAAAGATTTTACGCAAAAAGATGCATGAACATTTTTACAATTATACTAAAATGCATTTTACCTGCTAAAAAAGTATAAACTATCAATCGGATGACAGAAGACATTTAGAAGATTGTGGACAACAGGTTGTTGATAACATTTATAATTTAAAAGCTTTAGAAATCTGCGCATTAATTATAATACAGTAGGTTTTATATGGTTCAAAATATAATATCAGGTTGGAGCTTTGTTTTTTTTGTGTTTTTTTTCCCCCTAATTTTCTTCATACAAATTGTTACTTCTGTAGGAGATCTTTTCCATAAAAAAATAATGTATATAATTTCAACATTCTCTGAGCGGTGTGCACACTGTAGATAGAAGTACAGACCTGGCAAGAGTTTATGTTGATTTCTTTCAGTATATTGTACATTTTTGTTTTATCTTTAGTAAAACAAAGGCATAAACTTTAATAATATGTGTATACTGTGATTATTAGGTTAGGGGAACCAATAAAAGTCAAACTTTAAACAAAAAACAAAAGATGAATTATTTATAAATTATTTTAATAACCACATCATCTGGGACCCAAAATATAAAAACGCTAAAGTTACTCTCAACAGAACGAGTTAAAGCAACATATGGCTTGTTACATATATGTAATATACCTCAGCTGTGCTATTAGTTTAATGTTCGATATGCACATGATATTGAATGGCTGAATGAATCCACAGAATGAATGGAACCAGAAATGGCCATCTCACCTTCTGACCAATTACTGTTCAGATATGGGCCAGTTAAAACAAGAAGTTGAGGTTGAGGTGAACCCTCATAAATATTCATGTATGATCTAATTAATTACATTATTCTTGTACTGTAGGGTCAACTGATTAAAGAAAATGAAAATGTAAAAATCCTTAGAAAATGTAAAAATCCAATAATATTTTGAAATGATGTGAGGAGGAGGAACAGCGTTAGGCTGATTGTGAGCTCTTAATACGACACTATGGCTCTGTTTAAACCTGGTGTTAAGATGCATTTTGGTCGATCAGATCACAAGTGGACGACTCTAAATACAGGTGTAAACGGGGTCTAAAGCGGTTTGAGCTTGTCCACTTTTGACCTCTTCCAGAGGCAGTGGAAAACACATTCGACCGGATTGCTTTCATAGTGTAAACGCTCATGTGATCGAATGTGTTCAAACAGCCACAAAAGACCGTCTTCTCTCCGTCTACTGATCTAATGCGTAACATTATGGGAAGCGCTCTAGCCAGACGGGATTTAAACTTTGTCGACTGAAGACCCAAGTTTGGTTTGAAGATGAAAAATGTACCAAGCACAATGTTCTCCCACCATTCCTGATTTCTAACACACACTCACAGCGTTCGGCTGGTCTTGCGGCTTCAGAGCAGAAACTAAAGCTGCTGCTCTCTGTGTGTTTTTCCATCGTCTCCGAGCTTATTGCGTCCATTAGATTGAAAGATCTGAAAAAGCCCACACATTTACCCATCCATAGACCCTCCCTTTGAAGAAATCAGGACAGAAGTGGTCGAAAGTGGACAAAAGAGACGGATTAAAACACCAGGTGTAAACGGGAATGTGTCTCCCTCGTCTACTTGTGATCCGATCGACCAAAATGCAAATCTTAATACAAGGTGTAATGTGAAAAGCAACATTATATAATCAAATAAATAAACAACTGTTTCCTTATCTCATGCAGTGAGCATCTAGTTTGACCTCCTGCTGGCTCACTGAGAAAACGCAGCAGTGCATGAGTGAATGAGAGCAATGCGTCCCAGTGTCTGAAAGAGGACCATCCTGAGGACCAGTGACCCAGAGCAGGAAAGACTGCAGGTCAAAGGTCGTGACCTAAACTCACCCACAGCATGTAGACACAGCGAGAAGGTTCCTGAGCAGCTCAGACTGCCGTTGTGTCCGGATGTACAGATGAACTTCATTTGTCCTGTAAGAAAACATTAAACATGCAAAGCCAAATATGTTAATTCAACAAGCAAGGCTTTTTAACAATAGCAATATGTCATCCCATAGTTGTGGTGACATTTACATCTGATAATAATAATAATAATAACTATTATTATTATTTTTATGGTCACACTAAATAATTAGGATTTTCTAACTATATTTAAAGGGATAGTTCACTCAAAAATAAATATTTAAATCTGTTCATCATTAAAGCGATCAAATCTCTTTGGAAAATTTGGACTAAACCGATAAATTCATATGGCTTAGTTTTACGATCTCTTTATGAACTTTTTGAAGTGTTAAAGTGGTAGTTGCGTTGCTGTCAATGGAGGGACAGAAAACTCTCAGATTTCATCAAAAAGATCTTCATTTGTGTTTCAAAGATTAACAAAGGTTTTGCAGGTTTGGAACGACATAAGGGTGAGTAATAAAGTTTAATTTTTGGGTGAACTATCCCTTCAATGTACCATTTGTTTAAATGCTCTTATACGCGTGTTATATGGAGTTACACCACATTAAAAGTAAGGAATATCATTATAACAAAAACAAAAATGCTATCATTTATCTCTATACCAAATATTTACCAAACTTTCCAGGAGATTTTGATGGAGATTTTTTGATTACATAACAGCATAACGCCATGTATAACCTCTAAGAATGACCCTTCAAATAATTTTTTCCAATTCAGGTTTCCTCCCCTCACTGCAAAAAACCTTCATCCTCAGAAAAGAGTTGTCATAAAACCACTGAAATTAAAAAATAATATTGCTATTTAAGATTATAATATTAATAATGATTATTGTTTTCATATGCATATCAAAAAGGTTATTAAAGCCTTTATCCGTGATATATGTTATAATGCATTATATACTTTCTAAAGGTTTGCAAATGAATAGATAAGTATTATAATGTATTATAACTGTGGTTGCAATTATTCAAGAGACCAAACAATACATAATGCATTACGAGGCATAATTAATGCATTAAACATACTATATATATATAATTAAACATACTTGTATATAATTAAATTATTTAAAATATTTAGTAACACTGCATAAAGCCTATATATATATATATATATATATATATATATATATATATATATATATGTAAAGTGTTACTAAATATTTTAAATCATTTAATTTTTGAAGATATTTAGAGTTACAGTTATTGACATTTGTAGAATGACCCAATTATCCTCAATATGGATTTTTTTTTCCCTGCCTTCATGCGTTACTGAACATCCTTTTGACTGTTAAAAAAGTTGATCCGCTTCCCAGCCTTTATTTGTTCAGCAAGCACGTCTTTAAAAACTTCCGCTGTTCAAGGGGCACTAAAGGACAGATGGCAAGCGCTTATAGGTAGAATTATGAAGTTGTTAAGAGGAGAGTTTGACATTTATATTTTAAACTCATGGTCTCTCTTTCAGTTGGGAATTTACTTATCTGGATTTATGCATCTGCATTTGGATTCATAAGCTGGAGGTAATTCTTAATGGGCATGTGTGGCAAACTGTGAGGAACCACCTTTATTGACACAACACTGATTCATCAGATAAAACATGTCTTACAATTTTACCTGCAATTTGTTATGAAAACAGCAGCAATTCCTCCTTGAAATGAATCGTTAGTGTGATCATACATGTTATATTTTGTTTCCTCTTTATCAAAGTTATGACATTCAACACTCCATACCTGAATACTTTATAAATATACAAAATATTTCTTATAATTATTATTATTAAATATAATAAAAAAATGTATATGGTTTCACATTTGTTTGCATGTCTCTTGTCAACATGGTCAGATATTTATAAAATATTAAAGTTAGCTTTTATCTTTAAGGTCCTTTTCACAAATATTTTACATGCGATATGTTTAAAAATTTGACACAGGCTTATGGCATTCATTCATTCATTCATTCATTCATTCATTTATTAATGTATTCATTCATTAATTCATTCACTCATTCACTCATTCATTCATTCATTCATTCATTCACTCATTCATTCATTCATTCATTCATTCATTCATACATTCATTCATTCATTCATACATTCATTCATTCATTCATGCATGCATGCATGCATATATTGTAGTTATGATGAACCAACTTCATCATCCAAACTGTAAAGAAATTGATTGTGATTTTATATAATTTGCCTAATTTTAAGTAAGTCCTATTAGTAACAACCAACAATTGACATTATGCAGTCTTTTTGAAACTGGAACATACTTGAATGATAGCAAGGAAAACACATTTTGTGAGAAAATGGAAGAAGCAGGAATGTTGCACCAAAATGTAAATATGAAAAATATTGAAAAACAATGGAAAAGTAGCGCAGTGGATTGATAAAAATGCAATTAACAGATTAATCTAAAACTATTCTCGGTACATCAACTTTTTTTGTTTGTTGCGTAACTGCTGAATGCAATGTCTACTATTGTTCTTGTTTTTATAACTATGTTTATTGAACTGGATAAATTAAACAAATGTGTTTGATCTGCAAAAAATAAAAAAATTAAATTGAAGCCATATAATTGCATATTACAGATATATCTGCTTTATCATTTGTAAGGAGAAGAAAAAAGTGCCCCGACACAGATTTCAGGGTACAAAAACAGTTTGTTAAACATTCATTAAAAAGTCTATCCACTGACTCACAATCACACAGATGCCAAACTGTGCTGGTCTCTCCAGAGACTTTAATATAATGCCTAACGCTGACCAGATCATGGTGGTTTAATCCTGTTATGAACTACAGTATACATTCATTTACTCTCAGCCACCTCAACCACACACTGTGAGAGACAGAGAGAATGATTCACAGGGCAAAGTTTCCCGCTTTCCCCAACACAATTCAAATTGTCATTTTAATTTCCAGATCCACGCTATGGAAGATTACTTCTAGCTCAGTGGCTGTGATCAACAGGTTGCGGTGGTTCATAGGTGGCATGTCTCGAAAAGGACAGCCTCACACACACACACACACACACACACACACACACACACACACACACACACACACACACGTGATGTCAGCGATCCTCACAGAGAGGAGTCCCGCGGAGTGCGCCTTTTCTGGCCAGCTGTACCCTTGCTGCATTTGTGAGTGTGTGTGTTTGTACGTGTGGATAGAGTCGGCAATTGGGGGCCGCATGCCACTCATATGTCAGGGGACAATACGAGGGCCAGGACAGATATTGGTGAACAATGGTCATCTGTTTGGTAGCCCCGAGACAACGCACCCGTAAAAAGGAGCTGTCAAAATTATTCAAACAAACCCCACGGTCAGACAAGCCTTTGTTTTTGTGAATGGACAAGGTTGAGAATAATGAAATGTTGCCCTCATTTTCAAACTGAAATTGAATTACATATTCAACATATACTTGTACGTCTTCAAGCAGCATTCTATACAACTGTCGTACATTCACGTCAATCTCTTACAAAAGAATTAATAAAACTGCCATGATGCAGGCAGGCTTGCTAACACAGCTGTCCTTAGCACAAAAGCCAGGCTCATCATGCATCGCCACACCAACCTGTACTGTACAAGGTCCCGAATAAATCAAAATCTCTATGAAGCGCCATGCGGCAGGCTTGCCTCGTGAGCCTCGGGCCTGTGAACGTTACTGAAAGGTAAAAAGGTGATCTCACTCACAAGTATTGCATAATCGTCTACATGCGATGGGAAAGGAGGTTAGGACGGGGCCACGGATCCCTGCTCTGTCTTCAGTGGCAGGTAGCGGAGGTGGGGTGGGAATCATTCCTTTCCTGGAAACACGATCCACGAGGAATGTCTCTCTCCATAACTGAAAGCATCCATAGCCTCTGAACCTGGAGAGGCAGTCAACCCGATTCAATTCACCCTTGATTTGCAGCACAGATCCCTCTATTGTCTGAACCGCTCCGCTTCAAAAGAGCACTCGGGGGCAAAAGGAGCACAGACCGTTGTTGACCAGGTTTACAGAATTGTCATTTGTTGCGGGGAAACGATAAGCATTTAAGAATCTCTAGGCAGGGTGTCCAAAATGGTTAAGCTAAGGTAATGCTTTACTTTAGTGTCCTTGTTACATATGTTACATGTACTTACTATAGTAATAACAGTCAGTTTGGCATAATTACATGCAACTAACCCTCAACCAAATTCTAATCCTACCCTAACCCTATAGTAAGTACATGTAGTTAATTAATATTACTCAGTACTTAAATATATGACTACACCGTAACAACACCTAAAAATAAAGAGTAACCAAAACTAATAATTAATCAAAAGTACACAATGTAACTATTGGCCCTCTAGCGGTTAAAAAACAAAACTGCATGCATTTTGTGGAAGAACATTGTTTTGGTTGTGCTTTAGCTCTGCGATTCTGCTTGAGAGCTACATATGGCAATTTATCTGTTCAATAAAATACCTTACTCACCTGTTCAGTAATAAAAACGCCAATACTTGCATTCCTTAACAACATTTATTTTAACTTAAATGTTTAAAAAAAAAAAGTGAACTGTACCAACTACCTCAGGGGTTCTAAATGCCGCTAGGTGGAACAAACTGTAATTTGGACTATTGTCTGTTCAAAATAAATGAAAAGAAACTTAGCATTGGGGATTTGTTGCTTTTTCCTGTTGTACCCGAACTCTTATCGAACCGTGACTCAAAACCGAGGTACGTACCGAACCGGGACTTCTGTGTACCGTTACATCCCTATTATACAATACTTTCCATTAGCAGAGTATTTTTATTTTCTGTCCCACGATGTCCCAGCAGTAGCAATTGTGTGTGTGTGTGTCTGTGTGTGTGTGTGTGTGAGAGAGATTTTAAAATAAAAAGAATTTCAAACCTGTGTCCAGACTTTTTTGGTCTAGGAATGATAATAATAATAATATAGAAATGTTTTCTGTTCTCAATTATCATTTATTCAAATAATTAATTATTAAATAACATTATTGCCACAAAATGTGGAAGTCTTCAAATAACAAACTTTTTTTTTTTTTACATTTAAGTATAAATAAATGTTGTTAAGGAATGCAAGTTTTGGTGTTTTAATTTCCATTCCTCATTATTTAATCAATTTTCATCTTCATTTTTTTTTTTTTTTTTTTTTGAGCTTCACAGCCTGTGATCGCAATGATTTTCCATATACTGGCACAAAGAACTTTTTAAAATGTTACAACATATAAAACCCAATTCCCATCCACTGCATCCATCATGGATCAACCTGCTAGTTGTTTTTCCCCAATATTATGAGGTCCAATTAGGGTCCAATCTGGAAAGCCATTCAATGGACAGAAGGACCTTAGTTCCAACTAATTGAGCACCTTCAAACTTCTCTGATGCTGTTTTTGTTTGAAAGTTCTCTGACATGATGTGAGGCCAGCGCGTGTCCCTCATTAACTTTGTAGACCCTGCCAAGCATCTGCTCGTTTTGCCGCAAGCCCAAACTCCGAGCTCCATAACACCAAATGACTCTGGCCACTGCCCGCCCAGAAGAGTTGCCACCTCCTGTGACCAAACCAAACTGGACCCTCCACCAACAAGGGGTGCTTGGCCGGTCTGGTGTCTGTTCCACCTTCTCCTCATCTGCCATCTGTTTCGGACTGCGGCCGCACGCTCCAGCAGCCCGCCAACCGTGCCAGAACCTCACGGCCATTCATACACACCAGCTTTGATTCCCTTTGTTGCTCCTAACTGTACTGAGGGGCTGACATTTGTTCTGGAATAAAAGAGGTCCTTGTATCTTTACTCAAGGGTGGGGCCAGGGTGCAGCAGAGGGAGTGAGACACTGGACTTGTGTTTGTTTTACGTTTGTTTACCAGCACTTCAGACTAGTGTGCATCCCCCCCCCCCCCCAGCCGACACTTACAGCTAGTGTCTCTGTATCGTTCTGGCAATGCCCTCTCAACCAGAGATGCACTTCAGCAATTATTCTATTCAGGCACAGTTCAAAGGCTGCCATCACCGTAAACAAGGCAGGCGGACAAGATGACTAGATAACTTGTGTTTTGAACCATTTATCGCTGACTATAATGGCCATTAGCACACAAAAGGTGGCAGAAGGGTTGTTTGTTTTCCACATGGTCGGGCAAACACTGAATGGATACAAACTTGGTAAACTTGGTATGTGCATAAGCTATGCATGGCAATTGCAGACAATCCTCAAATATATGTCTATTGTTAGTGGTTTTTGCTAAGGCAAGCATCACTATACCATCACTTTTATCTAAAGTTTGGGTTTTGAACTAAATTTGCTGCATAACCGTTTTGTTCTATGGCGGTTGAGGAGAAGTGAAAAATTACTCTTTCAAGGGATTTCACATGGATTATAAAACTGGGAAAAAATCCCACATATTTATATTAATATAGAACACCCTAGCAACCATCCATACCACCCTAGCAACTACACAGCAACATGCTAAAACGCCTTGTAATTCCTTTGCCAACACCAACAACCGAAGCAACTACCAGATCTCTATTGCAATGACATAGCAACACCTTGGCAACCACTCAGAAAACCCTAGCAACTACATGGCAACATGCTAAAACCATTCAGAATTCCACACCCTGACAACTACACTGTAACATGATAAAACCACTCTGGAATTCTTTGGTAACTCTTTCGCATTGACATACCAACACTTTAGTGACACCCTAGAAACTACATACTGTACAGTAGCAACATCCTAAAACCATTCAGAACTCCTTTTAAACTGCATAGCAACCCCCCGGCAACAGTTAAACTTTTCATGGGCACTTAGTTGTAAAAAATTTACTTTGAAGCATTACTAACAGTAATGGCTTTCAAAGTAAAACGTATCTGCAATGGATTATCTCGGAACTGGTGCCTCACTAAACTAAAGCATTCAAAATAAAAAAAGTGTCTTTAGAAATTAAGCGCAGCAGGTTATAATATTCTTGTGATAGAGGTTCCTAACTGACAAATGTTACATATGAGAAGTGGAAACTTCAAAATGACTACGGGACGGGTGGTCAACCCAAACAGTCTTCGCGTCCATAAAGGATTTAAGAGTCGCGCTCACAAGGCGCAAAACAAGTGCAGCTGATGCAATGCACCACCGCTCCCCCCACCCCGTTCGGCTTTCTTTCCCTTTAAACTTTTATTTTTCTACAGCTGGTGTAAGGGACTCGGGGCTTAGGGAGACGGCTAGTAAGTGTTTAGAAGGGCAAGGGGGCACAAGAAATGAGGACAACAGGACGAGCCACTATTAAGGAGTTCTGACAGGCCACTATCTTGGACTGAGCATTGGCCGCGATCCCCCACTGGGCTCTGTCAAATCTGTTGGAGAGGAAACTCATCAAGTGGCATATTGGGGCTGAGAGAGTCTGTCTTATTATGAAAGTGGACGGGGGATTACCAGTGAGAGAGACACTTTGGACTTGTTTTACTCGTTTTCCCTCCTTTAACAAGCTTGACAATCTGTGGACAGGACCGTTTGAGTATCACCTGCCTGATGAAAGTTTCTGATAAATCTAGCCAGGTGCAAGATTACATACAGCAATAAGACCCGAGGTTGTGCATTACTGCAAATGCAGGTATGATGTTGTCATCTAGGTTATGCAGGAAAATACTTTCTACGGCGATGCCTGCACATGTAATGTGCCTTTCTTGATTTGTAGAGCTGTGTAAAGGTTACAATGAAATTTAAACAAGATAAGCAATATCTTATATAAATAGCAAACTTATATGCATACTATATAAGTCTACTGAAAACAAAATATGCTATTCTCTGAACTAAATTATATTTTCTGAGCTATTTTGAAGTTACAGAACTTTTAACCAATTGACGTGAAGTTTTTGTTTTAGTGGCTATACTGTATGAAGTCAGTTCGTCTCAAGTTCATGCAGGTGTCCTGGCAAAGTAGGGTGTAGACCATCACCTCATTTAATGTTTGAACTAGAAAGTGTCCAAATGCTATTTGTTAATTTCGAACAATAAATCTATTATTTTATATGCAAACTTTACAAAATAACTGATTATTTGAAAAGTGAGCTTTGATATTTTGTTATTTAATGCCAACAAATTCATTCATTTTTGAAGTGCGGCTAAAGCGTTTCAAACATGCATGACACTCTTTCTTCTATGAAACGCAACAGGAAATATTTTGAATACTGTTTTAGTGACCACTGACTTCCATTGTATGGACAAAAAGTGTTTTCTCTCAAAATATCTTATTTTGTATTCTGCAGAAGAAAGAAATTCATACAGGGTTGGAACGATACAAGGGTGAGAAAATAATGACATAATTTTCAGTTTTGGGCACATTATCCCTTTTTGAGGCTACTAATATTTGCATTAAAAAAACACATTAATTCTATTTGGCTCTTTTCATTCATAATCCACTTGATTCTGGTGTCACCTACATGAGATTATATCAGTTCTAAAAGCTTCTGTGTCCGGTACGCCCAAGGCCTCCACAAACGACACATCAGCTAGTACAGCGACAGGGTCAGGGCCATTGTCTGCAATCAATTCCCTTGAAACAAAAGAAGCACCTGTCAGATTAGTTCCCTGATGACCCATCAGCGAGCATGAGCATCCCCCCCCCCACCCCACCCCACACTGGCCAGCCATGCGCCGGACACAAGGCCCCCTTGTTAACCCAACCACCCAGTTCCACAATTCCAGGAAACCCCAGGGGACTGAGTTTAGCATGTTACACCCCAGGGTCATACTGTTGGCATACAACGTACAGTATGTGGCTTCATATCAGCTCTACTGTCTACACTCCAGGAAAACAGGTCCCCCTGGGCCATGGACACAGCGGGGAGCGCAGAACACATGCACACGTCCTCCATCTATAACAAGCAATAAAGGATGCATTATGAGAGCTTTTATTGTACAAGTGGCCAATCTGTCCATGGCCCTGCTCATTGAGCCCAGGCCCAGAACCATCGCATGCAGGTGCAGGTGTCATTTTCTCAGGCTACTGCCAAAAAGGCCAGCATGGACCAAAGGACATATGGCGCAGGATTTGGCATGAGGCTTTCCAAAGGAAATATGTCAGACACTTGTTGCACATCTGTCTTAGGCTCTAATGCTTTAGTTTCTAAGACTCTCTCTTATTGCCTGTGCTCAGTTCGCTTGAGTACTTGTTAATCAATGAAGGATCTTAATCTTCATGTTAATGAACATGAAGGATCTGTGCAAACTTGCTTATACCTTCCAGTAAAATAACTTTGTTAAAGCATGCCATGAATGTCCACACATAGCCGGAGGATGGCTTAAGTTGGCTAAGGGTAAAAACTCAGACGAAATCCTCTGGATGTACTACACAAGATCGAACGCATAAATCAAGCTCAACATCTGTAGAGAATGCAAATAGATCACCATACATTTTCTTTTAAGCTTATGTAAAATTAAAACCACACCCATTTAGAGTTGTTTTTTAATAGGCTGTAACCATACCTTGCATTGCATGAATGCTTTTTCATCCCCCGCGAGTGTGTTTGAGCATTCCTCTTTAATCTTATTGCGATTTTCTCACTGTGGTGATTTTCATGCCACAATAGAGAGCTCCTTTACATAGCGATACCAGTTTGACACTCATGTGAGGAAATGGTGTGAGAATAATCTATCAAAATCACAATATTCTATCAGATATCACATAATGTTAAACACTCAGTCCTGTCATGAAGTGCTTCAAAGCAGTGCACACATGACCTGAAAAAAAGTGTGTGGGTGAAAGTAAAGTAGTGTAACCATAAAATGCTAAAATGGATTGCAGCCTGTCGGCTATTTCAATCAACAAAGACGGCTATTTGGTAACAAAGTGGCAGAGTGCGTCAGCTGATAAGGATGAACACAGGTCAGCATGCTCCACAGTAAACTCAGGTACATGTGCTGCACTGCATTCTGACGCCCACGCCGTGATCACAGGTTAGAGGGTGCCGTCAGTGCGGAGCCGCCTCAGCAGAATGCCTATTTGTTTTGGAGTGTAAATAGAGACCAATTACCATGCGATAACTTTGATCAGCCCTCAATGTTGTTTGGGGAAAAAGAGACTCGGTTATAATTTTCCCACGTCTAACCTGATGGATACCTCGTTGATGTTTGGAAGTATATGACAAAAGAATAGCCATCGAAATGAATTAGATGTGTTTTCAATTTTCAGTATTTCAAAAGTGGTACAGATGAAACAGTTTGTCTGACAGTAACAATTTAGAAAATGTTGAACAAATTTGAAAATACCAAACATTTATGTATTTATGTATGTATGTATGTGTACATGAACAGTTCAGATGCAAAAGCCTCTGAGTGCCATCTGAAATTTTCAAGCTTGTATATTTAAGTTCAGTAATTTCACTTAAATGGCAATGAAAATTACCTATTAGTTGTCATTTAAGTGAAATTACTGAACTTAAATATACAAGCTTGATAAAAATCAAGATCATTCTAGAAGAAACTTTAAGATGGCACTTAGAGGCTTTTGCATCTGAACTCTTCATATATATATATATATATATATATATATATATATATATATATATATATATATATATATATATATATATATATATATATATATATATATAATGAGACAATGCCTATCAGAAAGCACAGAAAGCATATGAGCACATATAAAGTAGATGCATGCAGAATTTCCACAATTAGAGACAGCAGTTCTTTTGTAAGTGAGCGCCACCCATTGGTAAATGAAGGCACTGACCAGGATTCAATTTCCAAAGGATACAAATTAAGAGGGACATCACTTCTGTGCTTTATCCCGCACTATTCGCAGAATCCGTACACAAAGCTTTCTTCACTCTAAGACACATTTAAAGAAACTGAGGTCTCATCAGAGACTGAATGAAGGCAACAGCTAACCAGACAAGCATGCTTTCACGAGAGGGAGTTGCTGAACGCGTAAATCCGCCATGCTCTTTTTGATAGAGCTTCAATTCAGAGGCCAATCGTGTAACAACAAAAGCAGAAACAACCTCAGGACCCCCGCCACCACCTCGTGAAAAACACAAGATCTTACGACAGGCTTGAGAAGATGGGCGAAAAAGAAGGCCATCTTGTATTTCTCTCACAATCAAATTACTCTAATGCAAGTGGACAGGCAACCTCCATGCTATAGTTAGTGTGCACAATGCACTGTAATTACTTATTCACAAAATGCAAGCATCTTAAATGTAGGTGTAGGAGAACTATAGGCTTGGAAAACCAAAAACAGGCACACACAGACGTGAAAGTAAGCGATCTACCCTTAGCCCCCAATACTAAACTGGGCCCAGTGTGTTTGGTGAATAGCTGAAAGTTAGGCATGATACAGAGTTCAGATAAATAAACTGATTTGGTGCCTCTTACATCCCAAAGGTCACCACAACGAATTCAAAGAGGCCCAGAAGTTTACCACGGCTGTGTAATGTGGGTGGTTAGACATTGTACGCTTTTAAAAGAAGTGCTTTCCTTTCACCAGCTGAAGAAGGGAAGAGGCAAAGTAAGTGAAAGGATAAGTTATAGCCTGTTCAAAGGACATGTGTACATGCAAATAAAAGAATAAAGAGAAGAAAATGAATGTTGTAAACCGAACCTTGCAGATCGAATTAAGTAGGATCAAACATTCAAATAATACAAACGCAAACTAAACAGAGGTTATAGATTTCCTAGAACTTGTACTCTGGGAAGTTGAACTAATAGCTCCTTTGGAAAGAATGGCTACTTTACATGCTAAAAATAAGCCACAGTTATCCTAGTTAGTTATTACGCTAGTACTAAGTTAACCTAAGTAATCGTGCCTATTTGTGACCGTAAAACATGTTGCATGACATTATAATATCAATGCTGCTAATGCTATAACAACTAATGCTTTTCAAAAGTAGTGAGCAGAACAAAAGCTTGCTTTTGTCAATAAGGGGCAAGTTACAGTCAAAGAATAAAAGCTGTAGAGGGTCTATATTTTCTTAACAGATGGGTGTTCTGCTATGCTAAGCTGCGAGGGAGTAGCCCTTGTGGAGTATATGTTCAGAGATGCAAATGGAGGCCGCTGGCAGATGTGGCTTTAAATAGCGTCACACTGAGAGCTCAACTGCTGGAACCCACGGGGTTCAGGCCTAGCCAGGGCTTGGGTGGGGGAGCGGCCCACATGAACATAAATGGATCTCTTTGGGTTAGAGTCGGTTCTACGGCATTAAGGCCTCTAGCTCGGAGACAGAGAAGTCGGTAGAGGGGAAGGGAATGGTAAAAATGTGCATTTAGCACTAATGCATGAAGACTTCCAGGGTGGTGTGGCAAAAGGAGGGCAGGGTGTTCCCTTGAAAACGAAAAAGAATAGAGAGAGCGCTTCTGGTTAGCTAGGAAAGTGACAAGATTATAGCTAAATAAATCATGAAAACACAAAACACAAAATTGCTTTGTTAAACATCAATTGTTGGCTTTTTATAACCAAAATAATCATAATTATGGATTCAATTTTATTTATTTTTTAAAATATATATATACATATTTAGGCCTTAACAAAAGCACTACCCTGCAGTCTTAAACTGCAGCAGGAAGTGATCAAAGTTAAATAAACATTTCTCTCGGCTTGCAGTGCTCACACAGAGGTCTCCCAGACGCAGCTTAAATGGACCGGAAGATTCCTTTTTTTCACCTTCTGGATGGAATTCCCATTCACAAAAAGATGAAATGTTGTAAAACAAGGGCCATTCCTCTCATGTTTCGAAGGCGGATGATGCAATTCTGTAATTCAAGAACTGAGCTCTCTAGCTGTGTGCCAGGATGAAAAACTAATTAATAAACAACAGAGAGGGGGGAAAAATATATGGTTCACAGCTGTAATGTAACTAAAGACTATTTGCTATTTAGAACAAAAAAGACCAAATCTTTTGATATGTCTCGCCCAAACTTCCTGTTTCAACTACTACACTTATTAGCCAATTTCATAGGCTATTTTGACTAATCTGATAATGCTTTTTCAGCTACCAATACGCACCTTTTACTCGCACCTTTTTAAATCGATTCCAGATACTTTAGTAGATTTCCAAAAAGTGACTAACCACACACACACACGAACGAGAACTACTGTATACAGTTGTTGATGATGATTTCAGATAGCCTTAGCACCAGAGTAATATGCCAGCATCAAAGCAAATTATCTTGAACAAACAAACTTGACCAATGGACCAATATATGACTGTCATCAGACTATTTGCTCTGACTCAAGACCAGTAGATATTCTGACACTGACAAAACAAGTCAACAAAAAGTATTTGCAATGACTAGTCAGGTATGGTAATGAAAAGTTCAAATAGACCGTTTAACATATTTAGGTCACTAAGAGATTTTAGAGAATGCAAGTGCATTAAACTATGTTATCTATTGGTATCTAGCAGATAACTCACTCTTTAGCTTCCAGACTCTTTGGAGACCATTAGCCAACTGACCATTAGGTCATCTGAACTGGGGACTTACAAGATGACTCAGAATTTTAGCGGTTCTCTGCGGTTTGAGTTGTGTTAATAGTGTGTCTGACCAGAACAGCTGCTCTAGAGGTTGAAATTACCAAGAGTCTACACAGCCTAGGTCATTTTGATAAAGATCACCTGCAGAAAAGCAAGGTGGGACCTGACCCCTTTCAAGCAGATAAGCAAACCGAAAGGATAAACTAAACAAACAGTTAAATATCTCTGAAAAATAGGCGACATATTGTTTACCCCTGAACTGCTTTTAGGGATATGCCTACATCTGTTCATGGTTTCTGGAGTAGGTCAGAGACGCTGTTAAAGTAACAGAGGCCTTTGAGAAGTGTACAGCTTTACGTCCAATAAAAGAGGCCTCAACTTCATTCATAAACTCATTCCTTTCACATTAGCATTGTCTGGACTGGTCATGTGTTCCTGGTGTGCCAGGAGTTGCCAGCCGACTTTGCTACAGGCAACTACTATCCATGGTGGTCCCATTAGGGGCCATTAGTTTTACTGACAATTTTTAAGGCCTTGGTATCCAAGTTGACCTGAAGCCTAACTGCAGTCTGGACATCCACCATCACTGACCACTCTTATAAACATGGCAGGAGACACTTACACCCACCAGTATCATCAAAGCACTGAGGAGTGGCCATTTGGACACAGTTTGGCATTGGTATCTCTGGAATCCCTTTTAGGTTTGTTTACAACTCAGAGAGGTGACAAAGACATCAAGAAAGCATTTAAGGAAGTGAGGGTGACCAGAAGACATAAGGTAAAAAGATTACCACAGATCATCGGTCTTCTCACGGTCAGGTACTGTACGTCTTCATCTTTGTGTCCTTTAACTGATAACGATTGATTACGAACTCTGAGAAAGTGGCAAAGGTATAAAACTTTTTCAGTTGTCTAGATAAAGACTAATATCGAATTTGCAATTAATGTTTAAAACAAATAAAACATGGCAAAAATGGTCAGGTCCTCTGAAACAAGTTGAGTACGTGTGAATTGTTAAGACTATAATGAAGCTGCAATTATCTAAATTTACTCTGGCCAAATCTTCTTATCCTTAATCTTGGTGTTGGTGTTTGTCCTCAATACACATCTAAAAGTACCTCTGGCCTGTACCATTTATCTGGAGTAATGTGTATGTATGTTTAATTAAGAGGCCAAGTAATCTGGAGGACAGGAGAAGGATGAGAAGCATTCTTAACCCTGTCTCTAACTCCACACTGTTCTCCAACAGAGCCATTATTTATAATGAATGCTGAAGGCTCTATCTATAGGACAAGGTAAATCATATTCTTGGATATAATTAACTGTTAAGAGTATGACCCTTACAGTCTTCTACTGATGTTCAATGGTTTCCCCAGCATGGTCTCTTAATATTCCTGCTTCTTAACGTTCAACAACCAGGGCCCAATTGTTCAAAATCTGATTTTGGCTATCGGCTTGGATCAAACCCTGAAAATGGGCTGTTCAAAAGAAATAAAAAGGATTCTGAAATCAGATTAGATCACAAACTCCAATCTTGGTTTTGATCTGAATCAAATCATCAGTTTGTGTTGTTTAGCCAGATTGGGAGACCATTGATCCAAAAAATCTGGATTATACTGATCCCAGCAGAAGAGTGGATTTCAGGAACAAAGAATTAATACAACTTTAAAACTGGGAAAAAAACAAACAAACAAAAACATTTGTATGTTGAGGTATACAAACATTTGTATCCAGAGCTTGACATTAACTTTTTTTGCTCACCAACCATTATGCCTAGTGGTTTTCCAAAGTTACTACTTAGCATTTACACTGGCTACACTTTTGACATCAATACCAATGGGGAAAAAATGCCATTAATATCATCTAATATATTTTATTCTGTCGATATTTTTGACAACACTACATTGCGCAGTTTATTATTTCAGATGCCTTTTAATGAACTACAATTGAAAAATGTATATTACCCGCCTGTCACATCCACCATCTGTCTTCCTCATCTGTCTTTGCACTACACTCCCCAGAATCCTCCTTGGCGCACACCTGCACTCACTCTCCTCTCTCTCCTCTAAGTAATTATCATCATCACCTGTACCTCGTCTTCTCACCCCTTTATATTCAGCACTCAACCTTCAGTCATGGTCTGGTCTTGTCAATACATGTCTATTCATGACACACAGACTCTCTACTTCACCTACCTGCATACTTGCGGTCGATCCCGATCTTCTTCAGCCTGTCTTCAGTCCATCTTCAGAGAATCTTCATCTGCTTCTGCAAGAGAAAGAGAGACTTTGTTATCATTCAGTTAAGCTTCATCCAATTATCTACTTCCTGTTTACTCACCTTTCACGCTGTGTCCGATCCTTTCTGCTATTAAAATATCAAACTTCTTCTTGCCTGCTTCGTTTGTACGAAACCTGACACCGCCAAAGTGGGTAGCAGGTGTGACTGCGTAACACGCCACTGCTAAAATATTTGGTGGGCTGACAGGTGTCAATGCTGTTTCATACACACACATATTTTTTATTTAGCTCTTAATTAGTTTAACTGTTTAAGTAAGAAATTAGAAGTAGGCATCAGGCTACCTATTAAGCCTATCAGTAGCCTACAGTAAAGTAAAAAAGACATTTTTGGCTCCATAAAATAATCCCCAAACAGCAGTAAATATCAAACAAAAATATTATATTTAATTTAAAAAATAAATAATTAAATCACGGTTTGTAAACTACATTGGTACAATCATAAAAGAACAAACCAGTCAAACGTTATTAGCGAGCGAACGCAAAGTTTCTCAAGGAAATTCTACGCAAAACTTTTCTGAGCAAAAGCATTGAAATATTCTTTTTTTCATCTCATATTTTTCCATCACCATGTCCCTTTAGAGCAGGGTTCACCAATCTCGGTCCTGGAGGGCCGCTGTCCCTGCAGAGTTTAGCTCCAACCAGCTCCAACACACCTGTTTGAAAGTTTCTAGTATGCCTAGTGAGACCTTGATTAGCTGGTTCAGGTGTGTTTAATTGGGGTTGGACCCAAACTCTGCAGGACAGCGGCCCTCCAGGACCGAGATTAGTGAACCCTGCTTTAGAGGCTCCGTAGACCACTAGTAATCCAGAGTTGGTAATCTGAAAAAGTGTGAATCTGGATCAGGGTGATCCAATCCAATTTTGCTTTGAAAAACCGGCACAAAAGTAAAATGGATTACCTGATCCTGGATTGGAAACATGGGATTTCCAAATCCAGATCATTCTGATCCAGATGAAACTTTTTGAACAAATTGACCCTGATCTTAAGTGATGTGGCATTCAGTGAGCCCAGTTTATACTACAGTTATGGCAGCCTCTACCACCCTATCCATGAACCTCTGGCAAGGTAAATACTCAGAAAAGGCTAGAAAGGGCAAGAATGGAGCAAAGGTCACGACTAAGACATTGGAACTCCCCAAGACCCTCCCCAGAGTTTGATATTGCATATGTCTGTGTGTTTATATGTAGGTTTATCACTATGTCCATGAAAATGTACCCTTTATTAAGAGAAATTCCACTTAACAACCATCACAACAACCGGCATTTAATAGAAGATCTAATCAACTGTGACAGTAGTTGTTGTAAGTCCAAAATGGTCTACCAGTCCTGCCAGGTCATCACTTTGCAGGTTTAAAGTAATCTGTCCATTCCTTTATAATCACTTTTAAATGGTTCCTCTATTGACATCATGTTATGGTTTGGTCTGGACAAGAAGAGACAGAGGTGGGGCATTTCAAAGGACGAGCCCTTGACTTTGGAAGCCAATAAAACAATAAAAAGACACTAAAAGCTATCACTAAGAATCTGAAGGAGGGGAAGGGGTCACATCCACCAGTGTCACAATGCAGGGTGCACTTGTGCTGATCACTTGGAGCTTTGTTGAACAACTCAGGGGTAGTTTCATCATATAAGTCACAAGACAACAAAAAAGAAGCAGGGTGAAGGAATGGTCTTACAATGCCCCTATTCTTAACTCAATTGAGGTATACATTCTCTCAAAAGCCTTTTGAAGAAAAACATCCCAAGAAGAAAAAGAGAGCATTCTTGCCTTGACATCCCCTCATAAATATTTATCCTTTTTGTGTGAATTATAGCGCCATTCTCTTTAGTCAATCAAATCCCGCTCTTGCTTCACGGGATCCGAACAATTGCCAATTTCTATCAACACCAAATGAGAGAGTTTTAATGCTTTAACCTTTAAATTCATGAAAAGGAAAAGGAAGCTGAAGTTTGGTCCTTCTAGAGTGGAAGTAGAATTGTGTGGTGCTTAAGGTCTCTCACCTTTCAATGTCCACTGGAGCATGGACAGCACAGCAATCAATCAGTGAGAAAGGTCAGAGCCAATGCAAAGGAGCACATTCCAGGGAATACTCTCCCATGGCTAAGCCCACAATCCATGTACACTGCTAGCTATAACCATACAAAGACAACTGTATCAGTCCACTGCAAACAACACCTTACAAACCACATATTTGCAGTCAGTGTCCTTATCAAAGTCCCTTCAATCCATTCCCTGCACAACTTTCCCTTCCTCTTGATGGTGAAATGGCAGTATAGATTCCACTGACAGTTTTCATAATGACACTGATGCTCTCTATAATGCCATATCTGTGTTGTACATCTGTTTCTTTGAGAGAAATTATTGAGCTCAATGATTGCATTTTTTTTATTACATTTTCGACTGAGAGAAACTGCAGTTACAAGGAAGTTTTCAAGATTACCTGAAAACAGAAATCCTTTAAATGACATGATTAAGACACAGAGTGACTATGCAATATTTGCCATGCACAATATTTGATCCATAGGATATTATGAATCAATTACACTACTGTCACCATTATGTTCAGTTCATAGACTTTCAGTTGTTTTCATTCATCACCTGTGTTTCCCTGTTTTTCGCCACCAATCTGTTACCATGGACACTGATCACCTTCCTCACAGCTGCTTGTCGTTTGTGTTCATCACCACTGTGTATTTAGTTCCTGCCTGTATTCAGTTCAGTGTCCGGTATTGTTTGTCAATGTATCACCCGATTGCCTGTTCCTGAGTTTGTATTATTAAAGCGTTTGAAATTATCTTCTTCTTCATTGCGACGAGCCCTGACAGAATACCGGACCAAAAGATGGAAAATTTAGATTTCATCCTCCTCGCTCAGAAGAGCCAAGATTTTTTGTCTTTTGCCACGAACTTCTTTTACTTTGCAGTCACCAGCACCTTCGATGACGAAACCCTGAAGACCCTGTTCTGAAGACCTCCCAGAGCGTCGCACCCCGATCCAGAACACAGTCAGACCCAGAGCCCGGATTGCAACCCTCGACCGCAGAGGACTCGTGCGTGCCCCTCCGCAGACGGAGAGCTAACACCCGCGCCAACGTGCCAGCCAGTGCCCGAGATGAAGAGGACAGAGCTGATCCCCGCCCCGGAAGAGGAGCTCCAACAAGAGTCTGACCAGGGGTGTGAGCCCACGACATCTGCAGACAAGGGAACCCAATCGACGGATCACGAGGACTGGCTGATCGACTTCTCCGAAGAGACATTGTTTCCCACCCTATCCCACCCGTCATCTGCATCTTTGTCGTTTTCTCACCACTCCAGTGACTGCATCTACCCTACCATCTTACCACCAAGCTCAGCCAGTCCTCCAGCCCTGCTGCTGCTGGATGTCCACAGCCCTGCACCGCCTCTGGGGAGTCCCCCTGACGTCGAGCCGCAGGTCTGCCCTCCATCCGCAGTGCCCGTGCATGAGGATCCCACGGCTCCGCCTCCAGCCTCGGTCCTCTGCACTCCATCTCGGCCTGTCGACCTGCTGGCTCCGTCTTGGCTCCTCCCACCATCAGCTCCACATGAGACCCTCGAACCTTCGACTACATCGGGTTCCCTCGTCCTGTTGGCTCCCCCTTGGTCAGTCGTCACTCTACCTCCGCCACGGACTTACGGTCCGTCAGCTACACTCCATCCCTCCACCCCTTCGGCTACTGCGGGCTCCTCCTTCCCCTCAGCGTCACCTCTGTCCTCCCTCACTCCGACTCCGCCTCAGCTCTCGGGCACTCCAACTCCAGCTCCACCTCCAGCGCTCGTCGCCCCGACGTCACCTCGATCTCCTAGTCCAGCGACGTTGTTTGCGTCCACCGGCTCTCCGTCTGTGCCTACGAATCCCACCGACGAGTCTCTGTCAGTCGTCCCCCAGCTGCCATCAGCCTCTTCACCACCTGGTCTCCTCCCTCCCTCTACTCCGCCGTGGGCTGTCGGCACTGGACCGCTCTGGGTCTGCGCCACCAGGCCCCTTCCATCAGCGCCACCAGGGATTCGTCGTCATCCCTTCACCATCCGGTCTCTCCAGCCTCTCACCTTCACGTCACCTTCACCTCGTCCACCTCCAGAACCCCCTCCGTTGTTCCGTTACGGCGCGAGGACGCGCCTTGCCGGAGGGGGGAGTAATGTCACCATTATGTTCAGTTCATAGACTTTCAGTTGTTTTCATTCATCACCTGTGTTTCCCTGTCTGTTTCCCGCCACCGATCTGTTACCATGGACACTGATCACCTTCCTCACAGCTGCCTGTCGTTTGTGTTCATCACCACTGTGTATTTAGCTCCTGCCTGTATTCAGTTCAGTGTCCGGTATTGTTTGTCAATGTATCACCCGATTGCCTGTTCGTGAGTTTGTATTATTAAAGTACACAGATGTAAAGCAGACAAAATATCTCTCTAAATTGTCACACATATTTTGCTAAAATAAACGGATTAATACTTACATTTCCAGCTAGTTTAAGAATAAATAAATTAGGTTATAAAATGCTTCTATAGTAATCTTCATAATTTTCTATTAGGTTTCTTTCAGCAAGAAAACATATTGTATACCATATGATCCTGTGACACAGCAGTAAAATGATCTAAATAAGATCAGCAGGAAACATTCTGAAACTATAAGGTGCTGATTAACTTTGGCTTTAAAATGCCAACTTCCCCCTTTTCCCCAGTTTTCCTTGATCTTCTGTGCTTGTTCCTTCTCTCTGCCCATTTCAATGCCAGCGATTGCCAGCCAAACAAAGATGTAGGAGTATTAATTCCAAAGGGGGGACAGGAGTGGGTACCCAGAGCAATGTGATCTCAGCTGCATGCCATCCACAGGCGCGGGCAGCTGACAAGGCCAGGTTGGGTTGCTGTTACTGTGTTGTCAGGATGTGGTAGTAGGGGGTACAGTTTCGGGGGGTGGGAGGGGGGGTCCCGCCACACTATTGAGCCCTGGCTTTACCCACTTCAACCTGCTAACAATGACAGCTCTGTCCTAGAGAACTCCAGAGCGAGCCCCGACCCCCTCCCAAAATAAGAGCCCTGATTTGTGGAGTGTGCCCCGCTCCCTTCTCCCTCTGATCCCTTTTCTATCCGTCCTTCGCTCCTTTCTTTCCTCAGCACTGATGTAATCCAAAAACATCCAGAGGAGCAGCTGCACAGCGACACTGTCCTCTCTAACTCTCTCCCTCACTTTCTCCGTCTTTCTCTCAGCTGCTTTATTTCCTTTCTTTCTCCAGTGGCATGCGAGGCTGTCACGGGGAGGGTGCGATGGGGAGCGGAGACAATCAGAGCCTTTTTCTCCACTAAAATGGGCTATCACTTCAAATCTCTTTTGCCATCTACCTCTGTATCCTGTTTGAAGAGCCTCCGGCGTCTGGGTCGAGGGCAAAATGAAAATCCTCAGTTTTTGCACAACTAACAGGAATTCAGTGCACAATAACGACATCAAAAAATCAGTCATCGTAATTATGGTATTGGTAAAGTACAAAAAAGCTCAACCCGAGAGCCAAAGGAAAAGACAGAACACATATGGTCTGAATCCATTACAATCTCAGGTGTAACTAAGACCTAGGACACTGACAATGGTAAATGCATCATACCTTCAGTCAGTTAATGAAATCCTGTTTAAATAATATAAAAATGGACTGTAAACTTTACAACAAAGGCAACACATGGTGTATTTCTCTGCTCTCACATGCAGTGACTTGGGTGGTGTTTTGAAAGGCCTGAGGGCTATCCTGTGTAGCAAACACTGATACATCACATCTTTTGAGAATGCCAGATGTGTGTGTGTGGGGTAAATAAACAGTGTATTATCGAAGCCCCACCTTAAACGTTTTTAAAAGCACATATTCAAATGAATCTGTTCAAGAACTTTTTCAGATCTTATCATAATAGGCCTACATGTCTTCAAAAAACCTCCTGACTGTTCGAACCTCTTTGACCTTCCTGAAATTTGAGTTTAAGCAAATGTCTGTGCAGTCATAGAGTAAGCCATTTGTGGAAACACAGAAGCAGGTAAGGGTGTGATAGGTTTAGAAACAGGACCCCTGTGCAACTGCAGGACAGGAAGAACAAATTCAGTGGCACAAGGGCACATTTGTAGTATATAAACATTGTTAAAGCGCTCAATAAAATCTAACAACTCATGTGAGAGAGAGCTAGAGAGAGAAAACAGAACATTTCACTACTAGATGTGCATTTCCTTTAGGAAACAGAGAATATGTGATAAAGGTAATAAGTAATAAAGTTTATAAGCTTAGATTTTAGTAGATGACATTTAATGTGCATCAAAATCACTGTAAAAGTGCATGGCGATAGTGTTTAAACATATGCAAGAAGGACAAGACCAATCCGCATTTAGTATGCAAATATTATGATGATGTCATCGTATTATACTCTCATTATTGTATTATACTGTATTTTACAAGTTATTACGATCTTTAAAGGTCTAGGAGATGGAACGCAACATTCAGATTTCACATGACTGCTGGTAGATTGGGTACAGCAGAAAAAAAGTGTTGGAAACGTGGTAATTTATTACAAAAAGCCGAAGACACTAGATACAGTGAGTGAGCTATGTATAATGTAAATGAAAACACGCAGAAAGAAAAAGAACATACAAATAATTACAGGGAAAGGGAACTTAAAGCAACACTAAGTAGGATTTTTTACCTTCAAATAATGTTTCCAAAATCGTTTCAGTGGTTCATCAAGTCGTGACAGGGTGAAAGGCACTTATGCCACCGCTTTGCGGTCCTTTATCTGGTATATCCACGCTATGTAAGATTGCCAGATCGGGTTGTGTTTCTGTAGTTCTAATGAGACATAAGAAAACTACAAATTTGACTTGCTTTACGGCAAGCGTTACAATTGTTGAATCCAAAGCCTGTGCTGGATAAACAGCGAGTGTGCGCGTGCGACAGTAGGATGCGGTAGGCTAAATTATTTACGACAGCGGTAATGGACAATTCCGCTTCCAACCTGTAGGGCGACCGCAGAGGAAAAGTTCCTTGGTGTTGCTTTAAGTGGCGCCAAATTAAAGAACCAAATATAACAAAATAATTCCCTTCAACTATTCCCCGCAACCTTTAACCTATTAAAAGAAAAAGTGGAAAATAAACTGAATTCTTCAGAAGAGCAGAAGAGCTACCCTGATGATGATTGACAGCTGACACGGCCTATCACAGGAACTTGAGAGCGAATAGGAGGCATACAAGAGAGGGAAAACAAAAGCACAACAACAAACACGTATTGAACGTAACACAAGTTTTTTTCCATGACTAAGACAATGACAAGACGACACCAAGGTCATTAAACTGAATATATTAACATGCAATGTCCTAGACGAAAAAAGGCGCGACTAAAATGTAGTTAAAAGAAATTATATATTTGAACTAAAAAAAATTAACAAAAATTTTTTTAACAAAAATTTTACAGACTGCTGTTCAAGCCTGGGTTAGGGTTAGGGCTTTCATGCTTGTGGTTGCCAGATTGCACTAGCTTAAATCCCCCAATCAGAACTTTTCTCTTAAAAGGATACATTTTTGGCGCTTTTCCATTACCAGTACCAGCTCAACTTGACTCGACTCGCCTCGTCTCGGCTCTGCTTGGCTTGGCTCGGCTCGCTTTTCGCTCCATTTTCCATTGCAGATAGTACCTCCACAATAGTACCTGGTCGTCATAGCGACGCCGCAGGAAACTGCCGTGACTTATTAATCTTCTACGCAAGACCTTTTTTTTTACTGTCTATGCGCGAGACACACAATGGAGGAAATCGAGTGTATGCTGTTTTTGCTGTTTTTTATTCAGGATACTCCGTCTGGCACGTGCAATGATGACGCAGTGAATAGTGACGATTCTCTCTGACCAATCAGCAGTCTGCCGTGTTTTCACGTCACATTTTAGTATCGCCTCAGCTCGCTTAGAACCTCGCTGGAGGTGGTACGTAAAAAAGTACCTGGAAGCAGGTACAGGTACAACTTTTACACAGTGGAAAACCAAACAAAGCTGAGTCGAGGCGAGGCAAGCTAAGACTGTGTAGTGGAAAAGCGCCATTTCTGTGTTTTACTTAAAGGGGGGGGTGAAATGCTCATTTTCACTCAATCTCCTGTTAATCTTGAGTACCTATAGAGTAGTATTGCATCCTTCATATCTCCAAAAAGTCTTTAGTTTTATTATATTTATAAAAGAAAGATAGGCTGTACCGAGTCTTTCCGGAAAAAACAGAGCGGCTGGAGGCGTGCCGTGTGGGCGAAGCTAAAGCTGTGCTTACGCGCAGAGCTAACAACACACAGAGACATTTGAAGCAGTTTTACTCACCGCCTGCGGTTCCACGACCGCGAACCTTTATCATTGTGACTGCTCGATCCTTAAGCATTAGACGATCTGCAAATCCGTCGATCTGGGCTTTGTTTATAAAACAATCATCGTCGAAATGCAGGGAACAAACAGTCTTGCACAACTTCGTTGATGCTCTGGAAAAACAAACTCCATCCACTGGTTAACGCTGGGTTCTTTGGGAATCTGTGCAGGGTTGTCTTGCCCTGGCAACCAAAAACCCACTTCTTTGGTGACATTGACTTCCCTAAAGTCGAGCAGAGCGCTTTGATGAGGTACTGCTTTCGCTCTCTTCTCCCTCTGGTCTACGAGTGCGCGCGCGCCCGCGCTATTCCGGGAGAAGTGCCCTTAGGACCCATATAAGGAAATTACGCCCCAGCTGACGTCACACAGGCTCATACTCGAAAAAAACTTTCCGAAACTTGTGACAAACCGGAAGGACAATTTTTGGCACAGAAATACTCCTTCAAACGTACAATTAAATTTTTGAAACTTTAGCATGGGAATCCAACTCTTTAACAGTGTAAAAAACTCAGTATGCATGAAATAGCATTTCACCCCCCCTTTAATCTTTGCAATCTGGCAACCATGCGCACTTGCTCTCTCTACAATGCGGAAGCACCGCAGATGATGTAAAAACACAAACAAACAAGTAAGCTGGAGTTCAGCGATCTTCATTGAGTTTTTCTGCCTAAATTAAAGTGTAGTTCAGTCAGTCTGTGTTCCTTCATGAGCCACACTAAATCTGTGATCAAAACTTTCTCAGTGATGAACTGTAATAAATCCAAACATAAATCTCAACTATATTTCTCATTGTTGATGCTGAATAAATGCACTATGAAGAAACACACTATGTCTGTGTGACAATACAGGCTTTTATGCTGTTGTTATAATGTAATATGGAATTATTGGAATTATTATTAGGAATTTTTTCACCATTTTCATTTTTGAGAGAAGTTTCTTGATTTGCCCATTTTCATAATGTAGATTTGTGTGTTAATGTATATGATAAATAGTAGGCTATATGATAAATGATCAGGAAACTAGATGAGGTAAAATAAACCATTCATATGAGTTGGCATTATTGGCTTGTGTGAAAGAATGCAACATGACAAGGTTGACTAAATATGATAAAACTAAAAAAAGTAAGTTTGACACAGAACTAAGACATAGACTAAATTAAATAAGTTGAATTTATTAATACTTACGATTAGGAGGTTTAGAACAAACCCTAACCAGAGGGTTCGAGGAACATAAATGCAGTAGTACAGCCTAGCACACACAGTGTAATTATTTATGGAGTGTCCTGTTTAGGTGCCAGTTAAAACTATCCCAACTGTTTGACTGGGAAAAAATCTTGCTTTCTGTTCTTCAGCAGTTTTAATAGGTGCTTTGCACATACTTTGAAGTCTAAATGCTTTTTTAAATACACAACCAGAGTGTCAGGTTTAGCCTTGTTGTTGGCTACAACAAGATGCATTATAAATATTTTAACTTCAGCCCCTGAGGTATTTACCAGTAGTCAAATGAAATAATATTGCATTCCAGAAGTGCAGTCGGCTTCCAGGTGAAGCACAAGGCAAGGTGAGTTTGCCTGCAGTGGCTTGTTCTATTATCAGTCACTGATCTTCACACACACCCAACCTATTCAGAAGCTCCATATCCTCCTCCACATCTTCCCATAATACATATAGACTTTACTCTAACCAGCACTGAGAATCTGCATAAACAAAGAGTAATCCAAAGAGGCTTTCCCCTTTTTTTAAATGGCAGCTATTTCGGATGTGATCTTCACAACTTTATTTCCCAAATGACCACATAAAAAGACAAAGATCATGTGTGTGATGAATTCATATTGTAGCTCATACTCGGGGGGTGGGGGGGGGGGGGCAGTGGGGTGAGACAGAATTTAGTCTGACAGGAAAGAAAGCAAATAGAAGAGGAAGTGGAACATGAGTTCGACTGGCAGAACTTGACAGCAAAGGGCCACTGTGGCCCTACGTGCAGCAGCCATCTTGGTTCCTTTCCAAGCCATGCACAAGTGCCAAGAGATGAGGGCACAGGACCCAGGATGTGGGCTGACTCAGCAGTGTGGGTGGGCTGACCCAGACTCTCCATATGCCTTTGGCCCCTGTGGATAAATGGGCATCAGGGCATGGCTATCCTGATCTATTCCCACTTAACCTCCATTGCCTTATTGCAAGTTAGCACTTTTTAAAATGAAACATTTCAGTGTTATTTTTGCTCGTTTGTCAATATTAGATACGTGTGAATTGTGATTGTTGGAAACTCTTTTCAAAATGGACAACTCTGAACTCTGTGCTTAACCACTTGGATGAATATGAAGTAGTGCACACCGTGTAGTTTACTTACCCAACCTTGGGGTTCAATCAGGAATAAATTCCTTGTAATCCAATCCATGAAGAGCTAACTTGCTGAAATGTATCCCATTGAACTGCTTTCCTGGCAATACACACCATGCTACTTTCTCATGGCCAGTCAATTCAGCAGCCAGATGCTACTCTTTTTCGCTAATCTCAGTGCGTGTTTTTAAACAGGAATAATTGGGCCAAATTACAAGGCAAGTAGCACACTAATGCACAGCTCAGTTGACAAGGAAGTTTACTGTCAGTTCAAGAGCCTCTCATATCACACATTCTAAAGGCGTTGGTTTCATGCCAGTCTAGTCAGTACAGGTACAGTTCCAAATGAACTAGTACAAATCAGACATCAAGAAATACCTCCAAAATGACATAAGATCAAATAAAAGCTGGTTAATTATAAATGACTCAAAATAAAATGTGATAATTAACAGTGGACAATGGTAACTGATATAATTACATGCATCTTTATTTACTGATCATCATGTTTACTGTTGTTGTGTTTTGCTTCAATATTGTAATATATATATATTTTTTAAACAATCAGCTGTCCTTTCTGTCTTTGAAGAAAGACAGTTTATTGCAGTTTATTGCTCTGTCCACACCTGCAGGACTATGGCACATTAACGCAGGTGATCAGGGACCCTGGACATTTCTTTCTGGTGTTTTTCCCCAAGTCAGTATAGAAATGTCTCGTTAATGTCCTAAGTTATTGGAACTGTAACATTAATTGTCTATCTCCTGTAAACTGTTAGTGTCATAAGGACTGTTCCACAGGTGCATGTGCAATAACTGTTTATGGTTCATTGATCAAGCATGAAAAACATTGTTAAAACCCCTTCCAGTAAAGCTTTATATATATATATATATATATATATATATTTGAAAAAGTGATGTTTATTTTTAATAAAAGTCTTTGGGATTCCCCACTGTAAGATGAATAGGAGCATGTATTTATCAATCATCAGTGCCTGCCGTTGCTTTATGCAAATCACATCTTAACCTTTGTGTTTTGAAAATGTTCTTCAGAGGCAGACACCTTGAGGTGTAGACACCTTGATACAGTAGTTACTGTATACAAATCCCCCAAAGTACACAATAACCACACCTGAGGATAAATAAATGATCAGGATTAGAGGTAAAGTGTGTAATTCTATAAATTTTGAATGTTGATCTTTTCTCGTCACAGCTTAATATGTGGAGAAAGCTATAAGCAAGCAACCTATAGGTTGATTCTCCTAAAAAAAAATAAAAAAAAACACTGTGGCGCCACATTGATATACCAAGCATGACGTCAACCAATGACGTGACTTTAGGGTGGCCTGTTTGAACGACTAATGGCAGATGGGAGGAAGGTTCAGGAAGGTTGCCTAATTCAACTTGCACAATTTTTTTGTTTATATTGCACTGGCCGACATGGTAATCATTTTAGATATACACTGACACCTAATCACACAAAAGCAAAAGATTTCAATTCAATTTCACAGCAGAAATGCTTTATTTGCAGTCAGCCATGATTTATTCCATGAGTGAAAGTGTCCAATAATTGGGCGTTACTGAGATAATTGTGGCAAGCAGGGCGAGGCCGAGAGCTGTGGAAAAGGAACGAGGCCAGAGGCGCGAGTGCTAATGATCGTCACATGCGTGCTATACCGGTCTCGAGTCTCATGGAAGATCCGGAAGAATAAAAGGAGGAGTAACAACAGTGCAAAAAGAGAGAGGACCAGGCATGGACTAATTATGTTGCGTTTCATTATGTTTATATTGGGCAGTCGTCCATAAGGGGGCTGCCGCTTTACTTTTGTTTTGTTGTTTGTTTTTTTATTAAACTCGGAAGGAAGGAGGGACATGGCATCGGAGAGCCTTCGTTGCTGAGGGGATCACAGTGCAATTTAGCAACAGGTGGGATGGAGAGTTAGCTGCCATGCTCCTGGGGCGATGAGGGGTGGCTGCCGTCCATGAGGGGATGGAGGAGTATGGAGCCGTCCACCGGGAAGTGTCCAGAATCATATGTTGTGTTTTATTATGTCTAAATGCGGCAGACGTCCGTGCTTTACTTTCGTTTTGTTGTTTGCTTATTTTATGATTTAAACTTTACTCTGATCATTCACCAGTTCCCGGCTCCTTCTTCCTTTATCAACGAACTTTGTTACAGTAATATTTAGCTAGTCATGTGATCTCAATATGTCGGCCCCCATGAGGCAACCCACTCCATGTAAAATAAAACAACTTTTATTGGGTTACTGATGTGACTGAAGTCTTCTAATATGAGTGTAGATGATCTTAAACATATTTTTCAAAAGTACTATTGATTTCTGTAGGGATACAACATTTATAATGAATTAAATTTTACATTTAAGAAAGTAGACTACAGTCCTCGGAGTATAACTGTTGTAAAAACACATGGCATAAAAACCTTTAAAAGGGTTCTGAAAACCCTTCTGAACATGACTCATCCTTCATCTCGTGCTGTATTTTGATGGCAAATCATTATTTCTTAATGCTTGCTGATCGATTTGTTTAAATCTACTGTAGAGATTGGCACAAAAAAAGGTGGGGGGGAAAGGGTCTGTTTGTGTGAGAGGAGAGCAAGGAGGCGTGAGTGGGGGTTTTGGGGAAGCAAGGGTTATCGACAGGCAGGGCGCAACGAATAGCTGGCGCCAGACGAGCTCCACAAGCCTGGGGAAGATTTAGCACCAAAGAGAGCGGAGTGTCGCAGCGAGTGTGTGTGTGTTTGGGAGTGTGTGTGAGAGGGTCAGGCTCTGAATGCAGTTCTGTTCAGGGCAGATTTCACGGCTGGCTGATCACAGGCGTCCATGGCTCGACCCTCGCGACAGCTGCAAGGCCCTGCCGTAAGGCCCGCTCGCCCCCTCCTCTTTGCTCCGGCACAAAGGGGGCCCTGCCTGGCCCAGCGCAGCCCAGCACGGCCCAGTACAACGCAGCAGCGGCTGACAGGCTGCGGTCACTAACGATGGCAACTGTGTGAGGTATGCATGTGTCGTGTCGGGGGGTTGCGGGGGGCGTCATGCTAATGGAGCAGGCAAGCGGGAAATAGAGCGGCCTCCCTCATGCCCTGTCCAGTCTGAGGGGGTTACCGTTCCTATGAGATTATTTGTCTTTATTCTCTCTATTTACTTGGCTTATTTGTTTCACTAGCATTATCTTATCTCCTTCTCAGATCTTTTTCTCAAAGATTTACTCCATCTGCATATCCTCACAGCCATCCCAAAAAAAAACAAAAAAAACTACACATGGATGCCATGGCCTCTGTACAGGGGGGTTACACTGTGTCAGAAGACCGAAAGCTAGACTTACTGTGTCTCATCAATGGGACACAGCACCAGTGAATGACAGGATGATAAAGATAGGGCATGAATGGCCAAAATAATTGATAAATGATGGCTGACTCGGTGCAAACGAGTGGGAACAATCTGAAAACTGCTGACCACAAACTTTTGAACCCTAAATATCGCATTCCCATTCGATTCCAATTCTATAATCTGTCTGCATATTTTCCATATCTAATTTCTGCAGTTTTAATTTGCTATTTATTTGAAATTGGAAGGTTTATTCCCATTTGTTTCATCGATCCACACTTGAGGTGACATCAGCAAAGTACACATTCTCCACAAAGAATAAAATCTGACTCATGGTCATCATAGCAGCAAAGTCTTCCTCTGACCCAAAAGGATAACCCCTCTGACCCTTCGGGGTCACTAGACTAGCCAACACAGTGTGTCTCAAAATACTGTAATGAGCTTAGACTGACCTGACACTCATGGTGGAGTTTACTAGAGCGCAACTAAACCACTAACAGCCTTAAACGGTTCGGATATTAGCTTTACACTGAACAATCTTTTAACAGGACAAAGACACAGAGACCAACCCAGACACGTTTTTAGCATAAGCTACCACGTTTTTAGCTACACATCCTTTAGCACCAAGTCAACAATAAAGCTGGAGGGAGTGATTGAAAATGCTAATATGCTAATATACACAATGTGTTTTACATGCTGGTTTTGAAACCCATGATTGGGAGTTACACAATAAGTTTCCAGAGCACATTTCAACAAACTTACTCAATGTAGCAGCTTTATGCACCTTTGGATACAGTGCGATAAGTTGAATTCGAGCCGACACATGCATTCCATACACCAGGAAAGCTTGGATGGGCCGTGCAAGTGGAGAGAGCAGGTAGCTGAGTTTCACTGCTCAAGACTGGGCTTATTGTCCTGTCTCTGTGGGAAAGCCACATTACTTCCTTCAAGGGCGATTACCAGGAAACTTAAGATGCTGTATCAATGACGCTTCTCACATTTGCTGCAAGAACACAGAAATCTGCCCCCCATATCTACACACACGAACTGAAGGACACATACACACACAAATGATGAAGACCAACTGGGCTTTATCACTTGGCCTAGGTGTGAACATCAATTTTCTCAGCGTGGCCTACGGATGTGACCTGTTGCTTCTCGGCTTGGAGACAGATAAGTCTCTCATTCTGATAGGGCGAAAGATTAGAAGATGCGACAGTAAAAGGTCACTGTTGTCTTACTACATAGGTGGAGATTATACAGCTGTGCATCCTTATCTCTCAAGCAGACTGTGTTTGCAGCATGGTATGGCTAAATGGCTTGTTTAGCCAGGACGCAAGAGTCAAATGCGAACCGCACCAGTGGGTTGTTACATAGCAGGGTGCGCACATGCAAAACAAAGCAGAGAGAAGTCAAAAAGAGTTTTTCTAGTCTTTTGACATGTAGCTCTTGCTCAATTAATCAACTGCCGCCACATGCACACAACTTCTACGTTTATTTAGAACAAAGGGAGCATGGGCTGATTGGCGCACACTTGTTGCTCCTGACACGGTGCATACTGACATCTAGTGGTGGCCAGAGAAACAGCACTGTCCTTGTGTGAGCCAACAGTGTTGACAAGGACTAATGGCCCCCTTTGCAGCTAATGATGGAGCTATGTAGACAGCTGCTGCGCAGTCTCTTCAAATGCCAGCACTGACCCGGGCCTTTGAGGATGAGGGGAAAAAAAACTCTCTCTTTCTTATTTTCTCTTTCTCTCTCTCTCTCTCCCGTCCCCGTGCATGAAAGTATCCCTCTTTTGCTATTCAAAGCTCATCACCCCATTCGCTTCCTTTATCTAGACCTGCTTCTTTTGGCTTTTTCTTCTTCTCACCTGTATGCAAATTGGCCAGCATTCTGTTTCATTAATCTGGGAGAGGTAGGGTGAGATAGCAGCAGATTGCTTCCGCTGCTGCAGAATGTTCGCTGCACTTTGGCCACAAGTTAATTTATTACTGGAGGGTTTGGAGCGCCTGGCACACAGGGGATGTTTGTTAAAGATCCTTTTCACTCCATTCAGTCGGCCAGAGCACAGCGCTTTGAACCCCAGCTATTCCCCCTAAAGAGTGCCCATTCAGAGAGCGCAGGCAACCTGAGGAACGAAGCGAAGGGGCTGTTCTTGAGAAAGAGAGAGACATAGATGGAGTAGAAAGAAAGAAAGAAAGAAAGAAAGAAAGAAAGAAAGAAAGAAAGAAAGAAAGAAATGAACGCTGTATTTTACACAAAGGGTTATTAGTGCGACGCCAGGCGGAGGGGTCTTGTATTACCCTGAATGGTGTTTATTTTGCAATAATGACCAATGGGCTGCACGTTATCCTAGTTATTACATGGCTAAGAGACTATAGAATGACACAAGAGAGACAACATTCACTTACACAGTTTAGCGGATATTATGACCAAAAAATTAATGACCAATCCAAATGAAGTATTTCAAAGAGTTATAAAAAAATGTATTACTTAAAAATTGCAATCCTGGCTTCTGATTGCGTTCCAGCCATGTTCAAATCCCCAACACCCGTTTACCGCACTCATAGCGGATCTTTCTTGCACAGCAACGTTCTGTCATGTCAGGGACTTAGCCTGCATCCAGATATTATGGAAAAAAAACACCTACTGATTCCAACGAGATTCTACATTTTGCACCCGATGGACACTTTACTATACCTCGAGGCTACACTAAAGGAGTTATGTGAGGAAACTGGACTGAATTTTTAGTGATATACACGAAAATGTTAACGGAAAGCACGTAAATTCAAGAATTGTGTTTATCTTTGGACAGTGAGCATACCACATCAGACAGCCCTAATTTTCTAGCCACATCCAGACATGTGCCTTGAGTTCACTGCGCTAATTTGGTGGGTCCACTTAATGCGAACACTCAAAAGTTGGGTTTTGCTTTCAAGAACAGAAAAAAGCAATAAAAATGGAAGACCAAAATCTTAGTTTGTATCTGAAATTGCATACAGAGTAGGTGCTACATTTGATGAAGAACTTACTCTGCGACCGTTAAAAATGTATGTTTTATAAAGTATGAGTGATTGTAGTATGAATGACATTTGGACGTACTACACCACCCATGTTGTCATTCTCATGTGTCTTTACTGTACACATTTGCTGCCATTCACAACTCCTCTCCCGTGGCCTCATGGGATAAAGTGTCCATCAGATTTGCACTTCAGATTTATGAATACCATAAATTCGGGTATTCTTTTCACATGCTGTTTTTATTAGGAAAGTGTGGAAGTATTAGCGAACTAGGCATATTTAGATGCAGAGCTTTAGTTTTAAATACTTCATGTTCAGTTGTGTATACTCAGAAAGCCTAGAGCTCTTATCAACACTATTCAACCATAACTATTTTCACAAAAGAATACAGCCTCTCATACTTTAAACATAGCATCACAGATTAAAGTCGTCAATCAAGTCATTAGTAGGGTGCTACAACTTAACTGACAAGTTCTACTACTGACAACTGTCTAAAGTCTTTTTCAAATGCCAATTCCAAACTATTCTTATCACTCCAACACATTTTGATCACACAAAGACTCAGACACACACACCTAAGCAGCTGCCGTCCACAAAAGACCAGGCAGCAGGAGAAAGGTGTGGGCTGAGCTGGAGCTGAAGTGCTGAACTTTCTCTCTCTTTGTCCCTCACTATTTCCCGCCCTCCTTATCCTCGACCAGGCCAGAACAGGGAGCGGCCAGGTGATAAAGCGGCACCTGGCAGACAGGTGTTTGGGAGAGTCTGCCAGGGGTCGCAGGAGATTAACTGCCCTCGCTCACCTGAGCGGAGGAAGACAGGGGACAGGTGCATCTGCTGGGGCTGCCACGCACACCGAACGTCAAAGGGACAGCCACCTAATTACAGTTAGGGAGGTGTGCGGAGAGGGCGTTGAATTGCAGCAGTTGAGGAGAATAGAGGAGGAGCAAGAGGAGTGGATGGTCCAGTCTCTACATGTCAAATCGAGGACCCTCCTTGATCCATCTTCATTGTGTAGGTGCAGAGACACCCTCTCCTTTTCTTCACCATGCCCTGCCAGAGGGTGAGGTTGGACATTTCTTTCACTCCTATTTCAGCAGAGCCTGTCTAGCCATCTCCTTAATTACAGCTTGAAAAAAGATGGCAAGGCCGGGTTTTCAGGAGCGGTATTCAGGGGTTTGGGGGTCCAGGTGCTGGGCGGGTGATCGGAGCGAGCAGAAATAGAGGGAGGTGAAAATGAGGGGCATCATTAGTGCTTAAAGAGGTGTTTAGCTGAACTTCCCGCCGAAGACAACAGAACTGTCAAATGTCCCCAGACAATGGGTTTACACCAGCGTCCAGCAATACTGAAAATGTTAGGGTGACAGTGATAGCAGCAAGTTGGCCAATCAATAAGCTTGATGAACTTAAAGAATGTGATTTGCCCTGATTAGTACTGTGAGTGAAAAAGTGCTATTGATAAAATATAATTTTCATCTTTTGCACACTTATTATAGTATGATCAATGCATTCCAAAACCAAACAATACAGTGAATGAGATCAATCGAATAAATTGAAGAAAATTGAATGCTGATGCGTGTAATTTTAGTGTTAGTAGTGGCAGCAAAAAGTAAGGACCTTTTTTCTTCCCGTTTACAATGTTTTCAGTCAAACAGATAATACCACCCCAATATCATGCTATTGGATGAGCCAATATTGTTATGTTGGTCTGCTCAAACAAACAGAGCAATGAGCGGTTTACAATTTTTGGAGACCTACAAATGGTTAATTTATTGTTGTCTCAGCACAAACAGAACCTACACCTATAAGAAGAAAAGACTGTTGATGACCCTTAACTGCACTCATAAGCAGGTGAGATGCTCCTGCTGAAGGCCCAATATAATTCTGTTGACCTAGCTAACATCAGCAGCCGCAGGTGGAAGTTGAAGCTTAAGGAATGTAAGCCAGGCTACCTGACAGGTGACAGCTGAAAGTTTAAAGCCTTCAACGTTATGAGATCAACACATGCCCAAGCTCCACTTCAATACCTTCCTGACAACCATTAGGATTTATGATAAAACTGAATGATCTGCATGGTGACTCAGGCTTACAGCACCTCTATGAAGTTATAATCTTCCTATTGGCATGTTTACCCCCTATGAACACCAATTCCAAGCCATGGTGAGAAATGCATTTCTGACTGACTGCTGTAGCTGACAGAAATGGGGTAGGACACTTAAAATACAGCACTGTGTAATGAGAACTCTGTGTGTGAGCAAGTAAAGAATGCGGTGGGAGGCAAGGCCTTACAAGCTGCAAATTCCACATGCAAAACCCTCAAAAGAACTAGTAATGGGAAAACTCTCAATCATCAAAAAAGCAGGTTGCCGAGACGAGATAAGCATGGGAGAACTAACAGAAAGTGGCATTGCTCACATACCTGACATCACTGTGATGTGCCTGACATAACTTTTTACAGCTGTCAACATTGTTCAAACCTGTATGGGTTTATGATGGGGAACCCACCCCTCTGACTCCATTTGAGAGGTATGATAATGAACCCAAAAGGCTTTATGCCGAACGTCACAGTAAAACTGGTTTCATTGCATCCGGTTGTCTGAGAAAGTGTTAGCAGCATGAATTGACAGCAATATCTATGGACTTTTAAGATGATAAACTAACTTAGCAAGATTTTTATTATTATTGCCATGTTATTTGGTTTTAACTCTTTCCCCGCTATTTACAGAATTTTCCAGCTTTCCGTGTTTTCACTGTAATACGGTAGGAGGCGCTATTACACATCTTCTGAAAGAGTACAGAATCTCCTGATCAAAACATGCGAAAAAAGGGGGTGTTGATGGACTCAATCTACTCCGTCTGTGTTTTGATCCTCGTTAAGAATACGATGCGGACGTAGTCTTTGACAAAAATGCGATTTGCTTAAAATGGTGCTTTTTTATGAAACTTACCCACATTAAGTGTCGATGAAAAAGAATGCATGAAGCTAGAGTAAAACTGTTTTGTTGTTGTTGTCTAAAAGCAGAGGCTCTGCTCTTTCTTATAGATCTTATGTAGCCCCGCCCCTTTTCAGCGCTGCGCTCGTTGTCTTTTGACTTCCGGTCTGTATTTTCACAGCGATTTTGCGTGTTTATTAATGAACGACTCGTTTTAAAATCTTCCCGGTCGACTAACATTTGTTAAGACATCTACTTTAAACATTACATTCCTCATGATAACTTTCGTTAACTTTACATTAAGTAAATCCACTTCAAAAGCTAATTACTCCTGGACAGCAATGCCATAGAAATACACAGAGCGGCTACAAAAACAGAAGTTCAAAGACAATATTCTAAAGATGGCGGCGCCCACGTTTCTCTGGCGCATAAGGTCTATAGCCTATATTGCATGTTCAGATATTTATACAACTATATATTCTGGGGGCCATGAAACTTTTGTGAAAATTATTATTATTTTTTTTTAAATGATGGGGGTGGTTGGTTCAAAAACTCTGGAGGGAAAAGGCTAATATCTGAATGTTAGTGAGAAGAAGAAAACTTTTATATGTCAACCGGCATATGTGATTGACATTGGTTATGCTCATCTTTGGTAGCTCCTTTAAAGGCCTCTTTAGTAAAACAGCTCAATATTTAACAGCATTAAAGACCTAAATCAGAAGCAATGCGACCTGTTTTACAGAATACGGTAGTTTGTTGCGAATAACCCACATCAGCAAAAAATAAAACAAGACAATACTGCCACCTGAATATTATACTCCCACCTGTTGACCTGTGCTTGAGAGAAGCATAGATATATAATTGGTCTTCGGTGCTCTGCGAAGCTGCCATGAATGTTTAGCTTGTGAAATAAAGGCAGTTTATACTCAATGGGAAAACAGCCACCGATGAGTCTTTATCTTGCATTATTTTAAGCTTGTTTGACAGAAGTACTTTCATTTCTTTAGGGGTTCATTTAAAATAATGAATTTGAATTTAGCACTTAGGCAAAGAGTTGTTATTTGACAACTGAGTTGAAAATCTCTTTGGCAACTCCACACATTCCAGAGCAATATGGATCTCCTCACAGCTGACAAAGGCATTCCTCAGAAGAACAGCTTGTTTATTATTTAAAGCCTTCACAATCAGGCTGTGTAAACTACACTTCAAAAAGATCAATAATCTAGTTTTGAATGTTTAAGGGAATTTATGAAAGCCCTGCTATCTAAGCAATTCTGACAATGACAGTCCTGATTTAAAGGGATACTTCACCGATTAGCATTAAGCTTTGTATCAGTAGAAACCCGGTAGTATTTTCTGTAAGATTTCTGTATTGTGTGTCTGGAAAAAAACCTCAGATGACGCAAAAATCGTCATTTAGCGTCATCGGAGGCTTTTTTTGTCCAGAGGCAAGAGACTAACATAGATATTCATATAAGGCTAGATGTCTTAAGGCGGAGTCTCGAACGGCATCACCGGCGGCCACCTTGTCACAGGGAAGCTTTCTGGTGAGCTCTGTGGTATCTGAAGTAAGGTGAGTGATCAGCACGAACACAAATCCTCTTATCTCGCTGAAATCTTGACGGATTTACAAACGGTTTGGTTTCTTACAAACGTTATTAAGGTGGCTATAACATGTTGAAATTGCAGATTTTCTTAATTATTCATATGTATGCAGTGTCATAACTACTTCTCTGACGTTTATAACAAACCAAACCGTTTGAAAATTGGTAGAAAATTGAGCAAGTTATGGCTATTTAAAAGTACATGCACCATTAAAACACAATGTTACGAGTGAGCGAGCGGACGTGTGCGGATGTCGACCAGGGGGGCAGGGTTTCATAAAACATTGAAGCTTCCCCGGGCACCGCCATTGATTAGCGGACCATCACCTGCTGTTAGCATTCCATTGACTCCCATTCATTTTGGCGTCACTTTGACAGCGAATAACTTTACATCTGAGGCGTTTAAAGACTCCATTTGTCCATTATTTATTTCTAAAGAAACACGAAAATGTATAAAAGGCTCCATTACCTTGTATCTTACGTTATGGCCCCGTAGATGCAGTTTTTGTAAAAATAGGCTAACGATTGCGTCATAACCACGCGACTCTCTGTCGCACAGTAGAGAAATTACCGTATGCACAGGAGGAGAAGCTCGCGGGCAATCGGGGGGACGTGGAGGCAAAATGACAAAATAATTAATAAGAATACTTAGCAAAAGTTGCTCCTGCTCCTAGCTCATGGACACCTCCTACTCACACTCTCTGTCTCTGCAAGTTTCGGAAGGGAATGATTCAGATTTCTCTTGGCACAGCTACTAGAAGACAGACGGGTTGCTCACGTCACATCTACGTCGTCAAGCTCAGTTTGAGTCTGTGCAGTATACGCTCGACCATCAGGAAGTGAGAGCTTCTAATTGACTTCACTTTTCTCCGTTGAAACCTATGGGGTCGCTGTGTCCAGTTTATATTCTGTCTATGATGTCGACCTCCATTGGCCAGCAGCGCAGACAAGACATCTAGCCTTTATTATATGATATCTATGGAGACTACAGCCAGTAGTAGGAGCTCGTTCCGCAAGTTTTCAATCTGCCCATAGGGGGATCTCACGATAAAACGGCGTATTTTCAGTTTCGAGTCAACTAGTAGCCTAGTTGTATCATTTATTCCGATACTGCCCTCTGTAACTGGTAGAAGTGGCTTAGAAGTGGCTTGGGAGTGGCCTCGTAGGGCAGCGAAGCAAGTGCATTCTGGGAGTTGTTGTCTTTCATCCACATGAGTCAAAAATATATTTTCTGGCTTTTCTCAGTCTAAAGGCACCAACTTCTAAAATAATTTCACATTTCTACTACATAAATGACCCAATTTAAATACACATTCATCTTTCCAACGGTGAAATATCTCTTCAAGTTTGACAATCTCACAGAAATAGGTGGACGAATAGCATGGTGTAAACGCATTAGTTGTATAGTTATAGTACTAGTATAGTAATAGTGACAACTCTATCTCTATATGGCTCTGAATAGGCTTGCTTGCTTACCCTAATATATGGTTTCCACAAAATAAACTGTAACTCCGCCAATTTTCAACTCGCTTTGTATTGTTAAAATGTCTGCAGTATGTAAATGAAAAAGTTTACTTGTTCTCTGCATTAACTGGACCAAGAAATTCACGTTTATTTGTCAGCAAAAGTGACATTTAATTTTGACAGCTCCAGCTTTTGTGAAAACTATATTTCCGCATTTTAGTGTCCCCACCCACGGACAGCAGGATTATTAACAGAACAGTTATTGTTAGAGTAGGTTTATCACTGAAAATTGATTCGTAGGCTACTCTTTAAACAGCATTCTGGTAAAAATGGAACACTATGGCAACAGTTTTCTTACCTGTACATGACGGCGTTTCGCTTCGGGAGGTTGGCAGTCAGAACGCAAGTTTGGCATCAGGGTGCGTTTACACTACAGCGATATGCTTAAAACGGAGAAGTTTGCATAACCCGATTAACCCTTCACTGGAAACCGAAAGTAATCTCACTCACGCTAAACGTTCACTCTTTAAATTCTTGCACCCGACATGTCGACACCATTACTAGTTTGCTAAAAAGTATTTCCTACTAAAGCAAGGTGGTAGCAGCCAAGATTTTTTGAAAGCCTAGCTGTGAAGTACCTACCCCTTTAAGCAGCAAAAACTGTTTTCAACATTGATAATAATTAGAAATATTAAATATAATACTCAAATATTTTGAGCAGCAAATCGAAATATTAGAAGGATTTTGGAAGGATTTCTGAAAACCCTCACAGCACATCTAGAGGAAAGGTAAACAAACAGCGTAAGGGAACTCTGTTGTTTGGAAGATGAGGGGAATGATTGTGTCACTCTGATGTGTGTTCAACACAAGGTCAGACAGACATACGTTCTGTTTTGGGTGTGTATGTTTAGCCCCCTAATCAGTGGAAAGTGTGTGTGTGTGTGTGTGTGTGTGTGAGAGAGAGAGAGAGAGAGAGAGAGAGAGAGAGAGAGAGAGAGTGAGTGAGTGAGTGTGTGTGTGTGTGTTAATCTACTTTCCTGGAGGCTAAGGAAGTCCATATAATCACCTATAAAATGGTCTTGCTAAATTGACTGTTGAAAATTAGACACTTGTGTAAGATCTAAAGCACAGGCTTGTGTGGTCCTCTTATAAAATGTGATTTCATATAAAGTTTGTTTGATACAAAGCATGCTACAACTATAATAATGATAAAAATCTGATTTGCCTGTATAGACAGTTAACAGAGACACTTAATCAACTAGTTGCTCTTAGAACAGAAAGAGCAAACTACAGGGTTGTTATTCAACCATTTAAACCAATTTTCAGTCAAATGTATTGATAACAGTAAAACACCATCTCTGATAATACTGAAAACATGGAACATATCCCAATCATGAGCAAAGTCATTGAAATTCACTGACTAACAGTCCAGGTCACATTTCCCCAAATTTCAAAGAAAATTAAGACATACAATTTTTCACTTTGCTTGGTGACATTTGCACGATAATAAACCAGAAATTTACTATTTATAATAATACAAAACAACTTCTCAATCCTGTCAGGACACAATGATTGAATTATTTTTATTGCATAAATTAAAGGCAGTGTAAAAAAAATACTACCATGATGTATGCTTACAATTGTACTTTGGAAATTTAAATAATATATAAGTATTTTTCACATTGCAGTATTGAGAATTTTGGATGAGGCATGTGCTTAATTGTCATTTTCTTATACAATATATGGTTACACTTAATTTTACGGTGACAGTTATATTATACTTACTTAAATACGTTTGGAGTAATATTAATGACCTACATGTACTTATAGAGCTATGGTTAGGGTTTGGTTTAGGGTTAATTTATTGTATTTGTGCATAATTTACTGTTATTATTAATAGTAAGTACGTGTAGTAACATGTAACTTCGTGACCTTAAAATAAAGTGTTACCCAATATATTTATTGTGTCAATTTCCTTTTCTTTTTTAAATTTTTGGGGTGAAACACGATCTGGACATTTCTTGAGAGATTCACCCATAAAGATTTCTGTCAAATCTAACATAAATAAAAGCACTGAACAAACATAATGGCACAGTCAGAAATATAGAATTAATAAAAAACAAAGCTAAAAAACATTTAATACATTTATGAGTCTTGTCCCTTTGTTTCCATGATTTTTTTAAACAAAAATCTATAGATCGTTATTTTGTTGTTCGATTGTAACAGCCTTACAAAAAATAAATAAAGAAATATTGGTTATGAAATGAATTTCCAATTCAGACAAAAACGGTGGCACTGATCCCACTATTATTCACAGGTTGTAAGACAAGTACTCTGGGACTCCAGCAACAGGAGTGACTTGAGCTAAAACTTCTTTTTAAATTGAAGTTCCTCTGAACATTAATCATGTGACTCTCTGTTAGAAAACACACACATCCTTTCCCAGGCCGACCTGAAGCAACACCGATCCTATAATGGGAAACAGGCCCTCCAAAACGGATGGATATGTAAACATGAGGCCTACACAGACGTGATGGAGTCCTGGAGGATTGTGGGATTGTTTTGGAGGTGGAGTTGAGGGGGTTTAGGGTCACCAGGAGAGGTGGAGATGAGGATGTTGTTGTAGTTGAGCTAGTAACTCTTCTTCTGTCGGCTCTTGGACATGCTCTCTGAAAACAGAGGATGGGCAAAATAATAGAAAATAATCACTCTTATCAACCTATCACTTTTCTCTCACTTTCATTAAACAGTTATAGTTAGTGAAAGGGTTTGGCGTAGGTCTGCTATCGTGGTGATGATAAAAAGTGTGTATCGATAGAGATTTTACTACATTGTTTATATTAGGGGTATTCAATTAAAGTTCCAAGAGGTCCCGTCTCTATATTTCCTTTCCAGCGTAGGTTCAGACAATACTTTTTTGGAGTAGTTATATATATATATATATATATATATATATATATATATATATATATATATATGTCCATCTGGGCAGCAGTAGTGCACTGATTTAAATAGGCAAATGCTTAAGAGTGAAAGAGTCTATGATTGGATCATTATCGCAGTGATCATTATGTTTCTATCATGTTATATGTTTGGCAACAGTTCTTCTAACCCTAATTGATGGAGTGTGTAGCTTTTCATTTCTTAAACAACCATGTATGAACACACATCATGGCCATATTCCAGGATGACAATGTCAAGATTCATCAGGCTCAAACTGTGAAAGAATGGTTGGGTGGAGCATGAAGAATCATTTTCACACATGAATTGGCCAGAGCTTAAAGGGTTAGTTCACCCAAAAATGAAAATTCTGTCAGTAATTACTCACCCTCATGTTGTTCCAACCCCGTAAGACCTTTGTTCATCATCAGAACACGAATTAAAATATTTTTGATTAAATCTGAGAGCTGGATCACTCCTCCATATGCTTCTAAAGACGTTATAATTTGCTGGCCCAGAAAATGCATTAAAGACATCGTTAATATAGTCCAAGTGACTACAGTGGCTCAATCTTAAGTTTATAAAGCGATGAGTTTTTTCTCGTAGTGTTTTAGCGCAGCGCGTCTGTGTTGCACGTCACACGCATCACACACATGACCAGCGTCGGCCAATAGTGAGCCTACGTGGTGACGTGCAACACAGACGCGCTGCGCTAAAACACTACGTGAAAAAACTCGAGGCCCAGAGAGAAAGAAATGAATAGTGGAATAAAGTCGTTATTTTCGGGGGTTTTTGTGCACAAAAAGTATTCTCGTCGCTTTATAAACTTAAGATTGAGCCACTGTAGTCACTTGTACTATATTAACGATGTCTTTAATACATTTTCTGGGCCAGCAAGTTATAACGTCTTTAGAAGCCTATGGAGGAGTGAGACAGCTCTCAGATTTAATCAAAAATATCTCAATTTGTGTTCCGAAGATGAACGAAGGTCTTACGGGGTTGGAACAACATGAGGGTGAGTAATTACTGACAGAATTTTCATTTCTAGGTGAACTAGCCCTTTAAACTCATTGAAAGTCTTTGGGATGTGCTGGAGGAGACTTTACAGAGTGCTGGACTCTTGCATTGACAATACAAGATCTTGACCAAAACCTGATGCACCTCTTGATGGAGATACATTTTGTGATGTCCATCTAGAGGTTTTGAGCCTAATGGATTTTGACACTGTCATCCTGGAATATGGCCATGATGTGTCTTCATACATGGTTGATTAAGAAATGAGAAGCTACACACTCCATCAATTAGGGTTAGAAGAACTGTTGCCAAACATATCACATGATAGAAATTAGAAACATAATAATCACTGCAATAATGATACAAAATCCAACGCACACAGAGCAGAAAGGGCTTGAATGAAGCGCGTTCGGCTCTTGATACAAATATTAGAGGATAATATAGCACATAATTATCATTACCATAAATGACTGAGTGCTTGTGGTGTGAACAGCTCTGTTGTTTTGACACGCTGCTCACTTTAAACTGTAGAAATGATGAAATAGTGCTAGAGTTGTCATTTTGTCTCGCGGTCCGCTATATGAGGATGCCTGGTGTATATCGTGGTATGTACTGTAAAACTGGGGGACACGTTTTCTCCCATTTCTCAAGAAACTTTGAGATGGAACTTGGTGGCACTTTGCTTAGAGGAGACGTTGTTACAGTGTAATTACACAAATAGGTAATTAATTACATGTGCTTACTAAGGGTTTGGTTTAAGATAAGCTACTTGCAATTATGCATATTTACAGTTATAGCTATAGTAAATACATGTGACGAGTAACTGCGTGACCTTAAAGTGTTACTGGGAACTCATCGATGGCTTTATTCCCCCAGTCTTACCTGAACATAAACTGCACAGTGCTTTGATAGGCGATTCTCTCCACATCCTCAACAGACAGAGTATTACTGCGGTCCCACTTATAGGTGAAGTTCTGAACACACGAACAAAAAAACACACAAGGTTAACTAGCATGCTTAGAAACAGATTTATGAACCTGTCAAGAAAAGGTCAGGCTTTATGGATTCAGTTCAGGATCTCATTATGACAAACAGTAATGCTATGTAAAAAGGTGTGCTTCCAACACTACATTAAGGTTAAGGTTAGAGGTTAGTATTTGACCTTAGCCCTATTTCAGCGTTGTCTAGGTAGTCAACACTGTGACTGACATGACCAATGAAGTCTTTACAATCGGCCTGGGGTGGGGTGTGCACTTCACTAAAACAAATCAAGCTATTGAGAATATGTTCAGTAGTTCATCAGATTTCAGTCATATGATAATAATAGGGCTATATATATTTTTTCTTTGGAATAATGTGCATGTGATAAATTCGCAATAAGACCGGGAAAGTGTATGGTCGATCTTGAATTATTTAAACCATACAATCTACATACCTCCAAAATGAGTGCCACAAACAGGTTGACCCACATGACTGAAGATGTCATCCACCAGGCCACAAAGTACACCAAAGACCACCTGGCATGGAAGAGTTATGGGTACAAATTTACAAAACCCTGCCCAGCCAAAGCAACCAAATATGTTAAAGATAGTCAGAAGAGAGTGCGTGTACTTGTGTACCAAACTAACAGGGGGAACATTGTGCGATAGCAGTTCGATTGCTTTTACATTTATAATTATCTTGCATTTCGTCTATCTATGAATGTAATGGCAATGCTGAAAAATGTGATAAGGGACACCTGAGCATTACACCAACAGCAACTGTAATGACATTGCTTTCTAAATACATAGACATTAATATGGAGTTGGTCCCCTCTTTGCAGATATACCAGCTTCAACTCTACTGGGAAGGCTTTCCACGAGATTTTAGAGTGTTTCTGTGGGAATTTTGCAGATTCATTCAATAGAATATTTGTGAGGTCAGACACAGATGTTGGACGAGAAGTCTTGGCTCGCAATCTCTGTTGCTTTACAGCTGGCACAATGCATTCATAATGACATTAACTTTTTTTGCTCACCAGCCACTTTAGCTAGTGGTTTTCCAAAGTTACTCAGCATTTTCACTGGCCACAATTCTGACATTGATACCATGGGAAAAACTGCCATACAGATATTTTTAATATCGCATAAATTGGCAGCAGGAATATTAGGCTGCTGTCACTTTAAGACTTGATGCAAGGATCCATTATACTGTTACACATGCATTTTCTTTCTCAACTGTTTTCCTTCACTTAAAACATTGTTTATGTGAATACTCGCCAAGACTGGCATTTTGACGTTATTTTGCGTGTATTTGACTGTTTAAGCGCAATAAGCAGCGAAAAAGATGGAAAGTATTACGGAAATTAGTAAAATTATGCGCAATCCCACGCTGAAATTCAAGCCCTGCAACACTAACACTATTCATCAAAAGAAACGAGTGAGTGAGGAGAGGTGGGTTTGTGTGTCACTCGCAGTCGGAGAGATGAGAGAGAGAGGGAGAGAACAGCTGGTATCGTCTATCTATTCTGGGGAAAATGAGTATTGGATGTGTTTCAGATATTTCAGTACTGATATGTATAAAAAAATCACTACATCGCACTTAGTTTATTATTTCAGATGCCTTTTTTAAAGACTACAATTGAAAAATGTATATATTATATATAAAATTCAACCCGCCGTGCTTTGCACCACTCCATCCCACTCTTGGTATTGTACTTGGTGATGTGAGGCAATGGAAACCGTATGTCATATGTCATTTTTGCTTCTTCAAAATGACCAGAAACACTGGTTCACTCTTGGCCAATGTCCAATGACGGTCCCCTGTTAGTAATATTGGCATGTATATGTGTTTGTGTGTGTGTGTATCTTACTCTGTAGTGTATCTGGTGTATGCATCTGTGAAAACGTGCCAGTTATTCACCACCATGATGTTATAGAGCAGCACCAGAGAGGACTGGAAACATGTAACATGAAGAAAACAGAAAACATTTATTTTGTATCAAGAGTTCAATCATTTAAATTCATTTTCGAGTTTAAAAAATGTTTTCCTTAATTTTATGAAAAGTTAAAAAAATAAATTATACAAGAACAAAACAGAAATAGATTGTCGCTGTCGGGCAGAAACCTTGTACCTCCAAAAACAAATAATCAAACAAAGCATCGTCAAAGTCAATATTGTGGCCTAATATATGGTCAGACACTTGTATGTGTCACTATATTATTAACATTTTACCCAAATCATGCTCAAATAGAGACGGCATTTCATTTAAGTTTGAGTTATGAGGTTTTACCGAAAGTTTGAGGATCCAATGGAGTTACAAGGTTTAGTCATAAGCTCTTTTTAATACTTTTCATTGGTTAGACTTAGACAGATGAAAATGGTGACCAATAGTAACGATTTATGAAATTTGATGAAATTATTGCAATTTGGTCAAATCCAATGACTAGTTCTTCCTCACAAGTGCTCATTTTATCATTCTGGGAACTTGTTAGAAACCTATTTGTCATGAACCTATTCGGATGTGTATGATTCGCGAGGGTGTCATGGGAGACTGAGACCTCGGTGCAACTTACAGCAAAATCATCAAAATTGTTTGGCCAGTACTCCAGCTGTTCAAAAGTGCCACAATCCATGCTGTAGGGACCCGTGTCGTTCTCTGTGCTGGCGTTCAGACTGAAAGGAGAGCGCATAGAGACAGAGAGAGAAGATGTAGAGCGCATAGAGTTGTCAACAAGGATTTACACAATATATAGCAACACATAACTAATCACACTACTGGCCAGAATTTTCAGCATCATTATTCTTGTCTTATGATCCTACAGAAGTCATTCTAATATTATTATTGGTGTTCGTTTGTTATTATTAGTTCTAATTGACCCAAACTTTTGAATGGTAGTGAAAAAAGCAGTAAAAACAAAATTGATAATAATCAGAAATGTTTTGTTAGCAGCAAATCATCATATTAGAATGATTTCTGAAGGATCATGTGACACTGAAGACTGGAGTAATGATGCTGAAAATTCATCTTTGATAGCAGGAATAAATTACATTTTAAAATACATTCAAATAGTAAATAAGTCTTTCAAATTGCAATAATATTTCACAATATTACTTTACCATATTTTACATCAAATAAATGCAGAGACTTCTTTCAAAACATTTTAAAACCTTAATTATTCCAAATGTTGCCATCAAAGGAATAAAGCACAATTTAAAATATTATAAAATATATTAAATTCTAAAATGTTCAAATAGAAAACCGTTATTTTTAATTTGTAATAATATTTCACAATATTACTTTTTACTGTATTTTTGATCAAATAAATGCAGCCTTGTTGCGCATAAGAGACTGTTTTCCCCAGTAATATTGAGATATGTTTGTGTTAAATGTGCAGTTGATGTACAGTACCTCATGTTTGGCGGAGGGGTTATGGCTCCCTGGAAAAGCCAGATACCAAGAACTGCAAACACATAGTACACCACCTGTATCAGAGACGACACATGTACAGGTGAAGAGACTGACCTCATCATAATGACGAAACAGCATGTGACACTGTAAAACGAGTCGCTCACTCACCAACAGAATGCCAGCAAATGCCCGCAAGTTTTTCACCAGGTCCACGAGAGTGCTGGCCACCACAGCCATCAACTAAAGCCCAAAGAACAAAACATTATTAGTGCACTTCATACATGTCAACTGGGGGTAGACCAATTATGCCAACTACTGTATATGAAATATAGTCATAGCCAAAAATACTGGCACCCATGAATTTTTTTTTAAATAGTATGAGCATTAATGTGTTAAAGGGATACTCCACTTTTTTTGGAAATAGGCTCATTTTACAACTCCCCCAGAGTTAAACAGTTGAGTCTTACCGTTTTCGAATCCATTCAGCCAAACTCCGGGTCTGGCGGTACCACTTTTAGCATAGCTTAGCATAGATCATTGAATCGGACAGGACCATTAGCATCTCTCTCAAAAAAATGACCAAAGAGTTTCGATATTTTTCCTCTTTTAAAATAATCAATAATCAAGAAACTTTGCTGCCGTACCATGAGTCCAGCAGGCGTAATGATATGACGCAGCGCCTGAAAATAGGTCTAATAGGTTAGACAAACTTAGTCCCGGTCACGTTGGAAGTTACTGAGCTGGGGACTATTTTCAGGCGCTGCGTCATATCATTACGCCTGCTGGACTCATGGTACGGCAGCAAAGTTTCTTGATTCTTACGCAGGAATGAGAGTATAGTTCCTAGCCATATCAGCCTAGAAAATCGCAACTTTTCATTTTCCGTCGGTCTTAGTACACGATGTAACTACAGAAGAGTCAAGTTTTAAATAGGAAAAATATCGAAACTCTTTGGTATTTTTTTTTAGAGAGATGCTAATGGTCCTGTCCGATTCAATGATCTATGCTAAGCTATGCTAAAAGTGGTACCGCCAGACCCGGAGATCGGCTGACTGGATTCGAAAACGGTAAGACTCAACTGTTTAACTCTGGGGGAGTTGTAAAATGAGCCTATTTCCAAAAAAAGTGGAGTATCCCTTTAACAGTACAAAAAAAAAAAAAAAAAGATTAGGAAGAAAAGCAAACCAGTAAGAGAGACAAACCTTGGAATTTAAATCAATAGTGATATTCATTTATATATAGGTATACAAAATATCTGCAGTGTTTATGTTGCTGCTACAGTAGGTTGACTGTTTTGTACTACTTCTATATTTTGTACGACAATATTTACCCCTGGATTTACAGATGAGGCTTTAGCTAGTCTCAGACTCAAACGCATGTTTGAGCTGTTTTAACTGAAAGCAACTTGCACTGACATATCTTAAAATATGTTTGTTTTGTCTCATGTTATTTCTTTTCCAAGACACATTTATAAAACCTACTTAAATGCCCTAATTGAACTAAGGCCTAATCCTGGCTTAATCTAAGCCCTGTCTGTGAAACCGGGCCTTAATGTTTAATTAGTTTTTATTTAAGCTGTGTCTCTGTTCTGAAGTGGCAAGCAATGAGTCCAGATTAAAATCCACCCAAATACCATGAAAAGAGACGAAAACTGCAGAAAGAAGAAAGAAATCACATTTAAATCAGAGAGAATTTGAGTAGTTTGCAAATGGCCGTATAGAGATGTACTGTATGAACGTCATTAATGGCTATTAGAAGCACTCATGTACAGTTATGTTACCTAAAGGTTGCGCTGCCAAAATTAAAATATAAGGTGATATATAATTGTCCAGGGCTGCGTTTCCCAAAAGCATCACAAGCCTAAAGTTGATCGCAGAACAATTGCCACCAATGATCTCTACGAGCAACTTAGGCTTACAATGCTTTTGGGAAACACAGTTCAGGCCATTTATAATACTAATAATTAATAATTAATAATTTGTTTATGTTTTTCGGTGGGTAATAAGCTAAGTACTTTGCAGTGTTCTGCAAATATTTTGCTTTTAACAGTGATCTGCTAGAAACTATTTAAAAAAATGAAGAAATGCAATGGTGCAAGTGTGTTCAGCTTGTAGAAGCAAGGTGTTTAATGCGAGTATCCTGTCACCAACCTTGATTTCTGGAATTATCCTGAGGAAACGGAAAACAATCAACATGTTGACCAATCGCACCATCTCCCACAAAGCCATCACACGGTATGGAACCGGATCCCTGTCAAAATGAGAGGAAAACATCAGATCAAGGCGTTTGGAGAACAGATTTATTCTGTGATCTTATGATTGTAAATTCCACACACTCACACTTCCTCAGAGGAATTCCTGTATGTTATGAGTATGGCGATCTGAAGAGCCTGTTGAGGATAAAAGAACAACACAACGTGTCTCCAGTTATTGCATGCATGTACGCTGCATAAATCCAAGGATTATTATAAATAGAAATAAATCACAAAAATTACCAGCAAAATAACAGTGAGAAATCCATCAAAAATGTTATTCCTGAAAGACAGGTAACCTCTCCAACCAAAAGCCACTATTTTCAGTAACATCTCAATTAAATAGAACAGGATGAAAACACAGTTGATGATCTAGAAGACAGAAAAGATATTCACATTAATATTAATTGAACCACACTCAAAATTCAGAAAACACATTAAATCAACTATTGCTAAAAAATAAAAAAACACAAGCCAAAAGGATTTGATTTATTAGTTTTGAACCAGCCAATACACTTGATGAACCAGCCAATACACTAAATGAAATTTCATCATTGCAGCAGCATAAATAGTTGTCATTGCATGAGACGGTCACCTCCATATAGAAGTAATTCCTCTCGGAGGCGGATTTCTCTGAATTCAGAACCAAGGCGGTCTGTAGAAAAACAACAGAAATCAGAGATGAACTTCAAGTTTCAGAGAGCCAGAGCAACCAAGTGCACGGTTTGTGTTCAGTGTACAGCAGTGGTTCTCAATTCCAGTCCTCGTGACCCACTGCTCTGCACATTTTGTATGTCTCCCTTATTTAACACACCTGAACCAGATCATCAGCTCATTAGGAGAGACTCCATGAACTGAACTGAGTGTGTCAGATAAGAGAGACCTACAAAATGTGCAGAGCAGTGGGTCACGAGGACTGGAATTGAGAACCACTGGTGTACAGGATGGACTACTGTAGTCCAAGCTATAACTTTTGTTATGCATATACTATCCACAAGATGGCACCATTTCACAACAAAATAAAGAAATATCATTTTGATCAACAAAGATTTTGTAATGTATTTCTGTGAGTTAAATTCTTTACCCCCAATGATTTCAAATAATGTTCTAATCTTTCAATAAATAAAATGAATAATACAATTATTTTTGCTAATATAAGTTCTAACCTGATGCAGGTTTTAAATTATGTGAATTGTAGAAATAATTTATGTTATGTATGATCACTTTTAAATTTATAGATTTTTTTTTTTTTTTTGTAATCTGTGGTCAATATTTTTCCTGTTTAGAACAAAAAATGACAGTAAAAATTACTAAAACTCATATTTTCTAATTTGTAATTTAATTGAATTAGCCATTTCTATCACAAGATCTATCCCCTTGCAGCTCCATCATGAACCACTGGGTGGTGAAAAAACTATTTGGGAAAACCTTGTTTTAATGGACTGAATTCTGGAATTGTATGTGATGTTCTTTATGTACATTGGGTAATGCGATAATTAAAGCAAGTGAAAAGCAAATAAGGTTTCTTACACAGATACAGATGACATTGGCCAGAGCGACAACGTTTCCCAGCACTGTGATATAATAGTGGCTGTAGATATACTGGATTTGCTGCAGGGCAGAAGAACTGTACTCTGGCTTTGGTGGATGCTGCAGGGAAAAGACAAAAGCACTTCATATGTCTGTTGACACCCGAAAATTAAAACCAGAGTGAATGTTCATTTTTCAACTTTTCAACTCTGTAGCAAACAGGATGCAGGACTGAAATTTATATTTGAATCCAAGGAAGTAAAGTTCAAAGAAACTCTGCTGTGAGTGCAGTTTAAATATTACACTCCAGTATCCAAATGACTTTTAATTTGAAAATGAAAACCCAATAAACATGACCATACACAAAACATATGGGGCATTTCCTGTGCAATGTATATTATTTACTTATATTATTGGACTAAATTATTTAATTGAATAATAATTTATTATATTATTTATTTTACTATATTACATATTTTTTTATTATATGAATTCAACTCATTTTATGGACCTAATTGCACATTATTTTCCAGAATGCTTCCTTAATCAAGTCAAGTCTCCTTTATTTATATAGCACTTTTTACAATACTTAATGTTAAAATAATGCAACAGAGTATGTTTCGGCTGTACAGCAGATCTAGAAGAAAACAGTGTCATTGTCCAGCTTAAGTCAGTTCAGTGCTGATTCATTTACGTAGTAAAAATCACTAGTTATTAATCATTATTTATCTATACAGCAGCTCTGGAGAAAACCGTGATGTCATGGTCCAGCTAAGTTCAGTTCTCATATAATGGTGTCAATGCAGTCAGATCAATAATATTGCTGAATATTAGGGATGCACGCTAATGTGAATGTAGTGATGTCAGGACTACACACCTGCGCACATATATGTTCAAACGCGCATACCTGTGGACTGAACACGTGATGCGCATGTGCGTGACGTCGGTGTTTGCGCAGAGATAACTGATAATCGTTTGCACCTTGGGACCTGTTTCCGGGAGTGTGTTCTCGAGACACCAGGCACTGTTGCTGTGCGAATGAGCGGGCCGGAGCGCGTTAAGGGTTTTCTGTTAGAACGGTGTCGTGTTACCGGCCCCTAAGTTAATAAATAATGATCTTCGCAACGGAAATCAATCAAAACTAACTTTAGCTGGACAATAACTTTATTCTAGAGCTGCTGTAAAGCCAGAACAATCTATTATCACTGTAAAGCTGCTTTGGAGCAATTCATTATTGTTAAAAGCGCTAAATAAATGAAGGTGACTTGACTAGACTATTAAAGGATTAGTTCACCTCAAAATGAAAATTTCCTGATAATTTACTCACCTCAATGCCATCCAAGATGTCCATGTCTTTCTTTCTTCAGTGGAAAAGAAATTAAGTTTTTTGAGGAAAAAAAATTTCTACACACAATGGACTTCAATGGCAACTAGAATGTTTAAGTTCAAATCAATGCCGTTTCAAAGGGCTCTGCACGATCCCAGTCGAGAAATAAAGGTCTTATCTAGCGAAACGATCGGTCATTTTCTAAAAAAAAAGAACATTTACATACTTTTTAACCACAATTGTTCGTCTTGTGCTGGTCTGCGACACGCCACGCATTGCGTCATCACGTTGGAAAGGTCACGCGTCACGTCATCTGTCTAAGTTATTTGTCTGTGTACTCCGGTTCAAAAAGGTAGGGAAGTGCAAAAAATTCCATCTCATTTTCTCTTCCAACTTCAAAATCGTCTGACATCTTTGTTTTAATTTATTATTATTATTTTCTTCTTTTTTTTCGTGACCTTTCCAACGTGATGACGTAATACGTGGCATGTCGCAGACCAGCACAAGGCGAACAATTGTGGTAAAAAGTATATACATTTTTTTTTTTTTTTGAAAATGATCGTTTCGCTAGATAAGACCCCATTCCTCAGCTGGGATCGTGCAGAGCCCTTTGAAGCACTTCAGAGCCCTTTGAAACGGCATTGATTTGAACTTCAACATTCTGGTTGCCATTGAAGTCCATTGTGTGTAGAAAAATCCTGAAATGTTTTCCTCAAAATACTTATTTTCCACTGAAGAAAGAAAGACATGAACATCTTGGATGGCATTGGGGTGAGTAAATTATCAGGAAATTTTCATTTTGAGGTGAACTAATCCTTTAAGTGTCCCCAAATTACCCCAAAGTTTTCAAAATGGACCCAAACAAAATGAAACATGCAAACTTTATATATGTCGTATATTCTTGCCCATTTCGTTGTTTTTTTGGACTAAATAAAATTCCTAATTTCGTGATTGCGTCAAGTTTCTATGAACTAATTCCTCTTCTTGTCCAAATTACAACTCATAAAATATATATATATATATATATCTGGATTCACACTGTAATGTAAACTGATCCACATATAGATGATCACACACCTCTTTCATAAAATCCTTGTCCAGCTCATTAAAGAGCCTCTGGAAGGCCTCGCCGTTGATGAAGCCGTCTGGAAACTGCTGAGCAGCCTGAGAGAAACAAGACAGGTCAAACAAACATCCTGCCTACTTTATTAAACTATTCTGCAATCTGTATTCACCTTAATAATATCTTGTCTGCAGTAAGACTTCATGTGGACTCTACTCATGACCTGCAGAAACATGTTCACCGCCACTCGCTCCCTGAGCAGAAACACGAACAGTCATGTGATCAGAGACGGGAATAAGAGTGAATGTGTGCAGAGAAAGCTGTAAGGAAGTGTTCTTACACATGGCCTTCAGACTGAGTGCTGGTGTGTCCTCGCCCCGGACAGCACAACACCTCGAACGCAGCCCGAATACCCAGACGCCTCCTGATTATAGAGGTCTGAACTGACATCTAAACACAGATCATACCATCAATAATTAAAGCAAGAGTTGACCCAACATTAACATTCTGTCATCATTTACTAACCCTCATTTTGTGTGAATGACATTCATAGAAAAGGAGATATTCTGAAGAATGTTTACGCCACTCTTTTCCATTTAATAAAAACGTATGGCTTCAGAAGACTTTTTGGAGTTTGACAGCCCCTGTTTTCATCTGAAGTTGCACATTTAACGTGCACAAATTTGGAATTTCGCATTAAACATCTGCGAATAGAGCACCGTTTCCATACCATGTGTTCAAGAGAACAAAATCGTCACTTCTTGGGAAATTGGTGCAGAATATCTGTTATAAAAATGGAAGTTGCTGCAAACGGGAAAGAAACTGTGGCTCTTTTATAAATCACTTGCACTTCCGAACATGCAGATGAAACCCAATAAACACTATCTAACGTTATCTTATGTCTAGATGCCTGATGTTTGTTAACTCAATTGTGTTAGACACTTCTGTGAGGACATTATACTTAATCATTTTGGTGACAGACTTTGGCTCAGGGTTGCCAGGTTCGTGTCAAAACCCACCCAATCATGGCCAAAACTAGGTAAAAAAAATCACGTTCCAGGGGGTAAAAATCTTGAGTGTTGTGGTTCGCTTCAACCCGCAGAAAAATAACCCGTGGCAACAGTGTAAAATTAACCCAATTCCATGGGAAAACCACAGACTTGGCAATACTTCTTTGGCTCAGGCATTTCAAAATGACCAAACCAACATTAGAGATGCTGTGCAATATGATTGGTCCACTGTTTAGTCCAGTTGTCCAATCACATACTCCGTTGAGGCAAAGTCACATGACTTTTTTTTTTTGTGCATCAAGGGATTTATTTTCATTTATTTCACATTAAATGTGTTTCCATCATATTTCATATGTTTGTCTTCTTATCGTTTTTTTATGCACAATTTTAGAATGTATGCACATCTTGGCATTTCCATCCAGATTTTTTTTAATGTGATATCCCAAAATTCACATTAAAATAGGTGGATGGAAACATAGCTACTTTTGTTGTATAGGGAAAAAAAGGAGATTGGAAATTACATTCAAAATATGTTCTGTGCTCCATGGAAGAAAAAAGTCATTTGGGTTTGGAAAATAATGACAGAATTTAGAATGCTGAAGTATTCCTAATAAACAAGCCACAAATTCCTAAAAAAAAAAAAACTATTTAAGATGACGTCACTCACCAGTAAATATCCCCTGAACTGGTTATAAATAATAGCCGTCATTAGATTCATCAACAAATACGTTCCTGGCAGAAGCAATAAAAAATGTCAATGTTTAATGCAGGTGGAGAGTCATAAACGCAAGTATTATTAACAGCACTCTACATTTACAGTGCAACTCATCGCAAGTGTCATAAAACTTACCAAACACACTAAAGATTATAAAAAATATCGAATATCCACGGTTCAGAGAGTATGCTGGAATCATGACTGTTGAGAGAAAGACATGTTGGGATTACAAACACAGATTACAAGAGAAGGTTGAAGGACATTGGTTTCACATTTAAAACACACAGATACCTGTGAAAGTTTAACAGAACGTTGTGACAAGTCACAAGACATCATGTCATGTGGTTAAAGCCAATGACGCACAGCTTCTGCTGCAGTGAGCCAGAAATGACAGAGAATTCGACACAGCAGTGCCAAAATGTCATCTGTGTCACTGAACATCTAACACTTGACTGAGTCATTCAGAGAGTCGTAGCTCCTGAGAGACTTCAGCGACTTTTACAGTCGCATAAAGACGTACCGTCAGGGTTATTGGCGGTGGTGAGCAGCACTAGCAGAGAAGACAGGGCTTTTGGCAGGTTTTTGAAGTATGTTTCCCATTCTCCATTCTTCTTAGGGTCCTACAGAAACACACAGAATAAGTCAACTGGAGAATTTGCATTGTTTATTATTTGCAAGCCAATGTGTCGGCTAAATTGTTCAAAATATAAAGGTTGTTAGATGTTATTTACCAGCCAGATTAAATAATTCCAGATAGTGCATTTAGTAGATTTTTAACTTTTACTGGAGGAAATGAAAGTGGTTCTCGCTGCCAGTGTTTCAGACGAGTGCTGTGTGGTTGCTGAGCTGTGTGGTTCAGCTATATATGTGGTTTCAACCCTGTTCTACTAGGGTGATCTGCATGGTTGCCATGTGGCGGCTCACTGGCCCATGTCAAAAGAGCCCCACACCCAAGCTTCTATATTCTGGACTCTAGATATGACTTTAAATGTAAGTTGAATGCCCATTTCACTCTCTGCCCAGTGAAAATCTTCACATGTCAAACTCTGCTCCTGTTTCCACTAATCCTGAAGACCTTGATTAGCTGGTTTAGGAGTGTTTAATTGGGGTTGGAGCTTAACTCTGCAGGACAATGGCCCTCCAGGGACTGGGTTGGACACCTCATGTCTAATCGCTAAGATAAGTAATAGCACACCTCTCCTCCACAAGTATTAATTCTAGGCTCTGTTTACACCTGGTATAAAGATGCATTTGGTTGATCGGATCACAAGTGGACGACTCTAAATACAGGTGTAAACGGGGTCTAAAGCGGTTTGAGCTTGTCCACTTTTGACCTTTTCCAGAGGCAGTGGAAAACACATTAGACCGGATTGCTTTCATAGTGTAAACGTTCATGTGGTCGAATGTGTTCAAACAGCCACAAAACACCGTCTTCTGTCCGTCTACTGATCTAATACGTGAACATTATGGGAAGAGCTCTAGCCAGACGGGATTTAAGCTTTGTCGGCTGCACAATGTTCTCCCACCATTCCTGATTTCTAACACACACTCACAGCATTTGGCGTGATCTTGCGGCTTCAGAGCAGAAACTAAAGCTGCTTCTCTCTGTATGTTTTTTCCGTCGTCTCTGGTCGCGTTCATATGTAAATTGCACAAGCTTATTTTGTCCCTTAGATTGAAAGATCTGAAAAAGCCCCTACATTTACCCACCCATAGACTCTCCCCTCGAAGAAATCAGGACAGAAGTGGTGGAAAGTGGACAATTTGCCTCCCTCGTCTACTTGTGATCCAATCAACCAAAATGCATCTTAAAGGGATATTTCACCGTTGGAAAGATGAATGTGTATTTAAATTGGGTCATTTATGTAGTAGAAATGTGAAATTATTTTAGAAGTTGGTGCCTTCTAGACTGAGAAAAGCCAGAAAATGTATTTTTGGCTCATGTGGATGAAAGACAACAACTCCCAGAATGCACTTGCTTCGCTGCCCTACGAGGACACTCCCAAGCCACTTCTACCCGTTACAGAGGGCAGTATCGGAAGAAATGATACGACTAGGCTACTAGTCGACTCGAAACTGAAAAGACAGCGTTTTATCGTGAGATCCCCCTATGGGCGGGTTGAAGACATGCGGGACGAGCTCCTCCTACTGGCTGGAGTCTCTCGCCTCTGGACAGAAAAGACTCTGATGAGCTAAATGGCGATTTTTGTGTCATCTGAGGTTTTTTTCCAGACGCACAATACAGAAATCTCTCGTCTCAGGGGGACATGAGGGAGGGAAGCACGGTCATTCGAAAATACTAACAGGTTTCTACTGACACGAAGCTCAATGCTAATCGGTGAAGTATCCCTTTAAGGGACGAGTTATTTGTCAAAGATTATATTGTGAGCACTTATTACATCTGATTTGGCAAATATCAGCATTCCAATCATGGTGAATATGCAGAGATGTAAAGCCAGGAGCAGGACAACACTGAAAGAGAAAGAGAGAAACATAGAGAGAACACTTTTGGTCAATGTTTACTGTCATTATTTTAAAAATGCAATATTAGAATGAGACGGCATCCAAATTGAGAAGTGAAAATAAGTCTTGAATTATAAAAAGGCCCACATGGGAAAAACCCACAAAGGAAAAAAAATATATATAATTACCTTGCTATCTCTGGAAGAGTCCTTTTGATACATTTTAGAGTTTTCTTCATGAGGGAAGAGTTTTGCAAGAGGAAAAATGGGCGAATCAGTCTCCTGACTCTCATATTCTGTGGGACAGAATGACAGGGCAATGTTACAATCGGTCCACTGCTGATTGAGTCAATCCTGCTTCCTAAGACATGCTCAGTGTTTAAAGCAGGGGTGTCCAAACTCGGCCCTGGAGGGCCACTGTCCTGCAAAGTTTAGCTCCTGCCTGGAAGTTTATAGTATGCCTATTAAGAGCTTGACTAGCTGGTTCAGATGGGTTCCCATACACAAAAGAAATATATTTGAAATATATTTTCAGTATATATTTTGGAATATATGCAAATATTTGAAATTGGCCCAATAAATATATTTCACACTTAACATCATATATTTGTGTTATATTTCAGAATATATTTCAATTAGCTCCTGCCTAGAAGTTTATATTATGCCTATTAAGAGCTTCACTAGCAGGTTCAGATGGGTTTAGTTGGGTTGAAGCTGAACTCTGCAGGGCAGTGGACAACCAGGATCAGGATTGGACAGACCTGCTTTAAAGGAATAGATCACCCAAAAATGGAAACTTAATTTAATTTCCCTTAAGTCATGTTTGATGTGAATTTGTAAATGAGAATTGAAATTGACGGTTGAGGACAAGATTTGAAGGACTTCAATTTTGGCCTGTTCTTTAAATTAGTAAATTATTCTACAAAAGTGTAATTTATGAGTTTTTAATACATGGCCTATGCCTTTAAGAGTATGGAGGATTGTAAAGTACTACTTAAATAAAATAAAGAAATCAATTATCAGTATATGATTTCAAAAATAAAAATGTGATCATCAAATTGACAAATCAGCATATTTAAAACTGTTTATTTAATTTTTTTTCAAGCTTAAAAATGAAAGACAATATATTTTTTAATCAACTTTTTTGACTTACTTATTGAATTGATTATAATTGGACGTAATACGGTAAAAATAATTTATATAAAAAGAACCAGGTCATTGTTAAGACACTGATGTGAATCGAAAACGTTTTATCTTTGGATTTAAAGGGATAGTTCGCCCAAAAATGATATTTAAGCCATGATTTACTCACCCTCAAGCCGTTCGAGATGCATATGTCAATCTTTTTTCAGACGAACACATTTTCAGTTATTTTAGAAAATGTCTTAGATCTTTCAGTGGTTATAATGTGAAGCAATGGGGTCCAGCTGCTTCACGTTCGAAAATGTACATGTATCCTTCTCAAAAATAATCCATCCGGCTCCAGGGGGATAAACGAAGGCCTTCTGAGGGTAATCCGTGAGGTTTTGTCGTAAAAATATACATATTTAAAACTTTATAAACTAAAATAACTGGCTTCCGGTGGCGGTCGGTGCGCGTTCACAGAGATGGATGCTGGCGTATGACGTATGACGTATTGTAGGAAGCGTCGTGACGTAGAAAGAACGTGACAGCGCAGCCAGAGAGCAGAGCAAAACAAAACTCAACGTTCGTTCTACGTCACGACGCTTTCCATCTCTGTGAACGCGCTTTATAAAGTTTTAAATATGTATATTTTTACGACAAAACCGCACGGATTACCCTCAGAAGGCCTTCGTTTATCCCCCTGGAGCCGGATGGATTATTTTTGAGAAGGATACATGTACATTTTCGAACGTGAATCAGCTGGACCCCATTGCTTCACATTATAACCACTGAAAGATCTAAGACATTTTCTAAAATAACTGAAAATGTGTTCGTCTGAAAAAAGATTGACATATGCATCTCGAACGGCTTGAGGGTGAGTAAATCATGGCTTAAATATCATTTTTGGGCGAACTATCCCTTTAAATAAAGTATTTTTTGTAAAAAAACCTTCCACTACTATGTGTTCGAGCTCCTCTCCTTGTTTAATTTTAATTGAAAGAAAAAAAAAAAATCCATATCAATGAAGATTTTATACAGAGTTGGGCAGATCACATTTGGGGACTTTCGATTAAATGATTTAATTTAAACAGGTCTGTTTCTTTTTGAAGAGTTATTTACGAATGAATTTCTTTATCGTCACATTTAACTATATTTTTAAATAGGAATAATTTTAAACATGGCTATTATTATTCAATTAAAAAAACATTGAATTACTTACCATGTAAATTTTCAATACAGAAATGTATTTATTCTTTCATATTATTTTTAAGTGACGCTAATAGTCAATAATAAAGTTTGGTGTCACTATAATACTAATATACTAGGAATCTTTCAGTGCAGAAGCTTTCAAACTCTTCCTGGTCCCTCCTGTGCAGCACTGTACATGTTTGTTTAACAGCTGAATTAACTCATGTCCTCCATGACCTGAGCTAGGTGTGTCCATCCAAAATACACTGTGCTGGGAAGGCTCCAGGAACGCTTTGAAAACTGCTGTTATAGTGTAGGCTAGGCACGATTAATAAGCAGATGTGTACTCACCTCATTGCACATCATGCTAATGCTCAACATCCAATCAATAACTGATGCCGCAATCACTATTACATAACCAATCAGCCATTTGTTCATACGAAACTCCTCCCATCCTATCAGATAGCTCTGCAAAACAAACAACACATTCAATATGTTCCTTAATACAGCATTAAGCAACATATGCCACATTAAAAAATTAATAGTAACAGTTTAGTTAAAAAGGTCAATTTAAAGTCACAATTCTTGATTTTTTATGGAATATTGAGTTTTATATATTTAAAATTCATGTTCCCTCATAAACTTGAATCAATATAACTTGAGGGGGCGGGGCAACCTGTCAATCACATGAGATCCACCAATAGCAAACCACAACTATCCAATCAATTCCTCCTGGACAAAATCAGCTCCCTCCCTACATTTTCTCTTGTTCGAGAAGCCGTTTCACTCGGAGATAGGCACAATAGAGAAGAAAAGACTATCGCAACTTCTGTTTCATGCCGACTTTAACTCTTTTAAAGGGATAGTTCACCAAAAATGGAAAAAAACTAAAGTTGAACATTTTCCCAGGCTACGTTCACACTGTCAGTCCAAATCCGATTATTTGTCTATCCAATTGGAATCTGATCTAAAATGATTAATTGTGTATCACAACTGTTCAGATCCGATTTGTGTCCCATGCCGCTCTTTCATTTTCCGGGATATCTGCATTGATTTTTATGGCAATGACGCTGCGCTGGTAAGTACAGTATATGCCAAAAACAACAACAACTGCAACATGGAGGGGTTTGCAATACAGATGTTGTCTTATTTACAACATGACATGTTTAAGTTAAACCACACAAAATCCGATCAGAGAAGTCAGACTTAAACGGATTTCATGTGCTTGTTTGCCGTTCACACTTGCTAAATCTGATCAGATTTCAATCGGATATGCACAAAAATCGGATTTGAACTGTCAGTCTGAATGAGGCTCTAAACGACCCCTTTTCACACAATAAAGTTTGAATGACAAATAATGACAACATTTTCATTTTTCGGTGAACTATCCGTTTAATGCTCTCCCCGTGGTCAGTTGAATATTTCTGGATGTCTACCTTCACAGTGACATCTAGGATGAAGATACAAAGGCAGACAATCTCAATCCCCTCCGTCAATCCACAGGGAGGCTCCCAGGGCTTGGGTTTGAAACGAATGTCCGAAGTGTAGGTTAGAGAGGAGGGTCTCTCAATGAAGGCCAGTGCCAGTACAACAGCAATAGTGAACCCCAGACCCCTTCGAGAGAGAGAGAGAGAGAGAGAGAGAGAGAGAGAGGGAGAGGAAAAGCAGATCCAATAACATGAGATATGAAATATATTTAAAAAAATATATATGTTCAAGAAATATGTTCAAATAACCACATACAGTAAGCAGCTTAAGCAGGGGTTCTCAATTCTGGCCCTCGAGATCCACTTACCTGATGTAACTATAACTGTTGCATGATCTAACTAAGTACTAGAGCTGTACGATTCTGGATAAATTGAGAATCACAATTTTTTTTTTTTTTTTTTACAATTTACGATTCTGAATAGACAACTAAACAATATAAAATGTAATTTACTAGAGGTTCTGACAAAATGTTTATTGCTGCAGTTTATTTTAAAATATTTAATCAATTTTAATAACTTATTGGAAAAAAATGGAATGAATGATTCAATGACTCACTTATAAAGTGACAAGACTTCACTTGTTTCATTACTGGATGAATCAGTTTTCGAACAAATCTATTGAATGAATGATTCAATCACACATTTTTTAACAGTCACTTGTCGCCACCTACTGGTGTAACAATGTAATTTATACAATCGTCATTTAAAGTATCAAGTTACTTTGGTGATTTACTGTATTTAGTAAAAAACGTAAGAAATTAATTGTTTTATTCAGCAAGGATACATTAAATTGATCAAAAGGGACAATAAAGACTACATTGATACAAAAATATTGTATTACAAAAAAAGTATCACGATACAAAATAAATGTATCTTGGTTTTCACAAAAATATTGAGTAGCCTACTGATTTCAACATTGATAATAATCAGAAATGTTTCTTGAGCAGCAAATCAGCATATTAGAATGATTTCATGAAGACTGTGGAGTAATGAATTCTGAAAATTCAGCTTTGCATCACAAGAATAAATTAAACTTTAGAATATATTAAAATAGAAGAGTTATTTTGAATTTTAATATTTAACAATATTATTGGTGAGCTTAAGAGACTTTCAAAATTATTAAAAATAGTACTATTGACCAGGAAGGATTAAGTAGCCAGTGTATGGGGGTAACTCCTTAAAAGTAACTTAGGTTAAGTAATCAGATTACTTTTTTAGAGTACTGAGTAAAGTAACACATTAATTTTAAATTTACAACAAAATATCTGAGTTACTTTTTCAAATAAGTAACACAAGTCTAGCATTTATTGACCACTACTATACAGGCATGAATTTGTATTTCCTTCAGCCTGAGGCTTATTCATTTCACTTTTGGTGTGAAAGGGACTTTACATTTGCCAAAAATATAACATTTTTCATTATTAGAAACAAACAAGCAACCCCAGCCCAATTGTGAAAGAGTATGAAACTAACATAACACATTACTTTCCATAAAAAGTAGCTAAGTAATGCAAATAGTTACTTTTTTAGGGAGTAGCACAATACTGTAACGCATTACTTTTAACACAGATTGTTACAGAAGGTGAACTAAGATCTGCTGGTACAGTAGCTATTGCTATCCTACGACACATGAAATTAGGGAGAGGGACATTCTCTTTCTAAACAGGATTAAATTTGACAAAATGCCCATGGATGCAAGATGAGTCATACATTTTTTGTTTGTTTTTCCAGAGGAAAAAAAGACTTTTAAACTGTATATAATCTGATACAGGTTAATTTTGGCAACTTTTAGGAGCACCAGTCAGACCAGCTGTCCACGTTTATGGGACATAGTTGGCAAAAGATTGTTGTTTAAAAAAAAAACTATTTCTGCTTGCTTACCACTGACATATCCTGGAGTAATACCATCTATATAACTGTAAGGACCCAGAATCAACCCTGTGATTGATGGATCGATACTGTGGGAAAAGAGCACACAGGGAAATTAGACAGACAGACAATCAATCACTCAATATATAAAAACATTGGCCTAAATGTGGAAAAATAAAAGCAGAAATATTTTTCACCTGAATTGCATCTTCAATAAATACAACTGCCTGCTGGATATAGAGGTCTGAATCTGCATCTGTGTCATAGAAAGAAACAAAAAGTCATGTGCTTGACTTATATACTAATTTTTTTTTTTTTTTTTTTTTTGCAAAATAGTCCTTAAAAGATTGTTTTGCATTGGAGATCCTGTAATATTAAACAAAGTAAAAAATAGTAAAAGCTCTGTTATCAAAAATAAAAACTCCAGTGAAAGATTATCGCTCCAAAAAAACATCATTCCCATATGCCCTCCATTTTACCATTCACAGAGCAAAGTGTGTGGGCCAGTTGCAAAAACAAAGCCAGTGTGTTAAAACTGTGTCTTACAGGTGCAGTAAGTGATTTCTGAGAAATGCTGTTGATATTTGAAATCACCCCAAACAAACACACCCCTCCCTTCATTGCTCCGCCCCCAAAATGCACAAGCGTGCAACAAAAGAGTGGATGTCTCTATATCACAGCTGAAGCAAAGCAAAATAATGCTTCGCAAAAAACACAGTGAAGATGACAATAAACGGCTAAGGACTTTGTTGTTAGTCGCCAACAGCACATCAGCTCCAGAGAAACAATGACACTCAAAACTGTCCTGTTACTAGAGCTAATATTACAGCAACAGCATATCTTGGTTCTGTGAAACAGCAAAAACAGTGTTACTCACGTTTGAAGCAGAATCAACAGGCCTTCCCGCAGTTCCCGCTTGGGTCTCTCCAGCACTGGAAAGTTTTTCTAATACTAACGTGGGTCCTAAAGCTCTAGTCTAATCATAACCCTTCTTTTCCCAGTGAGATTCCCCTGACCTTTTCTCTTTTGTAATGTCTACATTTGAAAATGGCATTTTCATTCCAAAACCCTCCAAGTCCACACTTTCAAAAGTTGCTCATCCATATTGAAACATCTAAAAATGCTTAAATCACCTTACTGCGCATACGCAAGTTCTCATGCTATTCTTCTGGCACGATCATTTTATTAGCAGAACATCCCACCACTCAGAGTTGCACTTAAGGTTGCACCAGGTTGCACTTAAAATCGCATGGTCCAAAATGCAACTGACATCATGTTTTGCCGCAGGACAGCAATTGTCATCTTTGCAGGACTGTAATATGAAGATTCTACAAAGGAACATTTATCTTTAGCAACACTATGAAAGTAAATAGCAGGCACAACAATGCCGGTATAACCATATATATTTATGGGTACAATATGCGTCACATGTGTCATCATTTTCAAATACCTCCGTTTTCACAGTCCAGACTACAATACGAAAACAGCGTTTTCAAAAAAGCTCTGTCTTCGTTGACAAAAACGCCATCTCAATGTGGGCGGACGGCCAAAATGGAGAGAAAAGGATGCTTTTTCAAACTCACTCTCTCCTCCCCCATAACGAGTGGACACGCCCCCTACTGCTGATTGGCTACAAAGGTGTTTTGGCGCTCACTTTCAACAGCGTTTCTCAGAAATTGCTTACTACACCTTTAAGAACTAACAGTTTGCCCAGGAGTATCTAGTCTTATTTTTCAGTATTCAAATTAGACCAATCCACAGTTTTATGTAACTGACTTTAAAAAAAAGTTATGACCAGTCTTGAAGAAAAAAATTAGATGACTAACTTGATGACTAACTTAAAAATTAAATGATTAAAAAAATTAGATGATTAGATGACTAACTTAACTAACTTAATTAGATGGCAGGTACCTGTACTCTGAATTAATATTATATATATATATATATATATATATATATATATATATATATATATATATATATATGAAGAGTTCAGATGCAAAAGCCTCTAAGTGCCATCTGAAATTTTCTTCTAGAATGATCACTTTTATAAAGCTTGTATATTTAAGTTAAGTAATTTCACTTAAATGACAATTAATAGGTAATCTTCATTGCCATTTAAAATATACGAGCTTGATAAAAAATGATTTTTTCATGGATGGCATGAATGAATTTCAGATGGCACTTAGAGGCTTTTGCATTTGAACTCTTCATATATATATATATACACACACATAATCTGAATGTAGTGTATATCTCAGATTTCAGGAATCCAGGAATCCAGGAATCTTTTGCCAAACCTGAGCTTCTCAACAGGACATGAGCCAGCAAATCCAAACCATCCTTGAGTGATAACGCTATTGTTCCCACTGAAAGTTTCATTTGGCTTTGTACTGGGTGTATATGAAACCACATACTAAAACATAACCTGTCAGCTTAGCATTCAGGATAGCCTGACATAAAGTTTGAGTTTTATATTGCAACACTTTATATAAAAACATCTCCAGGGTATTAGAGTACTGGGAATGAAACTGTTGCCACATGTTTAATCTCTGTAATTTGATATATGCTAGAACTCAATAACAGCCTATTTGAAGTCAAAGTGACCTGAAAGAGCAACTCAGTCAATAAGGAGACAATGGTGTGTTTGTCTGGCAGCAAAAACAGAAAGTTGAGGTGAATATGACACCAGCCTGGACAGAAGATAAGCCTGAACAATGTTATGGAATTGTTTAATGGTCCAGGACACTTGTTGTCTCAGGTCATAAACTGAATAAATACATACCCTGCTCTTCACTGTCATCAGTCACTGAATAGGACAGCCGTCTTGATGATTCTTTATGTTGATGTAGACCACTATCATGAGATCCATAATCTCCTGAGCTCCGGTTAATGCTGCCCGTAAGCAGCGGTTCTTCTTCCATCTAGACAATCGCTACAAGTCTCCAAATATTCCAAATAAATCCCAAACAGGGTGTTAAATGTGTCAGTAGTGACGAAGGACAAAGCTAAACGAGACTTCTGTCCATGTTAAAAAGGCTGACAGTCTCGACTGTAATAAACATAGTGGAGACGCACTTGGTTTCATTCCCACGGACAGTAGGTCGGTGTAAAAACATGTCAGGGAGGACGACCGTGCTCGAAGTGTTTTTAGGAGACGTCAACTCCTCCCATATCCTCTAACTCTCTCACATAACAGCTTCTGCTCGCTCGTGTCAGAGGTTCACAGCACTGACATTAGGCGAGTTTCACTTTAACGAATCGGTTCGAACGATTCTTCACAATGAACCAGTTCAAACATTCACTTTGTTCAATCATCATCACCAAAAGCACGTGTTAGTGAAATGTTGATGTGTATCGCTATGTTTTAATTAGATTTCGCCAAACGCTGATGCAAAGTGTGTTCTTAAATGCAAGTGTTCGAAAAACGAGCACTTTACTCTGCTGGGTTAATGGCGTACTGCGTCGATTAAATACATGTCTGCTTCTGTTTGCTAGTGTTTAGTCTCGGTGGACGGTGGTGGAAATGTGAGTGTAAAAGCTTGTCCTTAGAGTTCATTTGCGTCATAACATGATGAGCTGCAAAAGCATTGAGCAAGTGTGGGAATTTACAGGCGACCTAACAGTTTTAATGCATTTAAAACAGTTACAATATATTAGTGAAAAAAAATCTTTCTTTCTTCTCATTATAACAACATGAAAAGTGTGTATGTGTGTGTGTGCACTTGCACAGCTATAATTGTGAGGCCTGGGGCCGGTTGCATGAACCTCTGACAGTCTTACAACTTAGACATAACATTATTTTCTTTAAGACTGTTCATATCTTTTTTTAAATCAGTTACATAAAAATGTAGATTAGCCTAATTTGATACCCAAAACTAAGACTGACTGCCCCTGATTAACTGCTAGTAGGTCATACTTGAACTTAAGACACGGTCTTAACATAATGGCTATGTTTTATGCAACCGGCCTCTGGTTTAACTTTTAGGCCAGCTAACGTTAGTGGAGTGAGGACAAAAAGAGTAAAGTGAGGACCTTTTGGCTCGTCCTCACTTTCTGAGAGCCATTTAAAGGCCTGTTTGAGGGTCAAGACCTGATTTTAGGGATAAGGTTATAATTCGGTTTAGGGCAAGGGTTCAGGTTAGGCGCTTAGTTGTGATGGGTAGGGTTAAGAACTAGAGATTGCATTGTCAATGAATGTCTTCACAAAGATAGATACATACACAAATGTGTGTGTGTGAGAGAGATAGAGAGAGAATGATAGCATCAATTGAAAACGATTGAATCAAATGTTAAATGCATTAACCAAATTATCATTGAATCAATGTTGAAATTTAATATAAATCTTTAATCAGGTTTGCACACTGAAATAGTGTAATTTCAACAATGACAAATAGACCAAAAAAGACATGAAATCAATATTTGTTCAACTTAAAAGAATAGTTCACTTAAAAATTAAAATTCTGTCATCATTTACTCACCCTCAAGTTGTTTCAAAGACAGTGAAACAATATAAAATCAATCTTGCTTTATGTACAGCAGGATTCTATGCCAGTTTATTGTATTTTTTATTTACCCCTTTAAATCAGAGACCATTTAGGGCTGCAATTAATTATGGTTTTGAATCAAAAAGTCACTCAAAGTAAACAACATTCTTCAGTTTACATGCAAATGTATTTATTTATTAGAAAAAAAGATGCATTTTGTGCTGACTTAACATATAAAGCTTAAAATACTATTAAGTACAGAATATAATAAAATGGATGACTTTTACATTTACAATGGAATTGTTATATCTGAATTTATAAAGCAAATGCCAGGAGAAGAGCCTGGAAAACCATGACAACATCTGGAAAATGGCAGTAAATGGAAACTCACCAACAAAGACAGAAACAATTCAGTATTACACACTGAAACATTACTCTGATGAATAACATTACTCACTCTGAATAAACTCAAGAGTTTCCACCACAAGCAATGCACACTTTGTGTGTGTGTGTGTGTGTGTGTGTGTGTGAGAGAGAGAGAGAGAGAGAGAGCAGCACCACCACTGCGCGCGCGTGTGGGTGAATGTGCAACACCACTGCGAGTGTGTGTGTGTGTGTGTGTGTGTGTGGGTTAACGAGCAGCACCACTGCGTGCGTGTGTGTGAGTGATACCTGCACTAACGTGTGTGTCTGAAGTTCAGACCGTTTCACACATACAAAGAGGAAGTCATTTCTTCTCAAACCCTAAACTCATCCACATCCGCCTCGTGCTTCATGCAACAGTGAATTAACTTAACTTTCAAATATCTACATTTGCATGCCGTGTGTTTTAAAATGTTGGACAAAATATGAAATTTGTATTCTTTAAAGGATGTTTTCTAGGGGATATTGTTTTAATTGGTAATCAATATATGGCCTTTTTGTCCTCAATATCACTTTCCATCTTATTAGTCTTTTGTAATATCTAAACAAAAAGCCTCTTCCAACATCGAAGTTACATCATTTTTGCTGGGAAAACCAGTGGGTTTGCAATAACAGACATAGTAGCATTAGCAAACAATGATTTAATGTATTTGTTGTCTCACTTTAAAAAACATGTTTGTTCACCATTTCAAAAATTACCTTCAGGTTAAAAGAATAGTTCACCCAAAAATGTTCTTCTGTGGAAAATAGAAGATATTTTGAGAAACGTCTGTGTTTTGTCATACAATGGAAGTCAGTGGCAAGCAAAACGGTTTGTGACCAACATTCTTCAAAATAAAAATATCTTATTTTGTGTTCCACAAAAGAATGAACGTCATACAAGTTTGGAACGACATGAGGGTGAGTAAATGAAGACTTTCTATACTATCTGTTTACGGTCCATCCGGTTTTCTTGTGACTTTTCAGATAATCTAGCCACAATTTACTAAGCTTAAGTGCCTGAGTTTACCACAGTCTTTATCTAGAAATCTGCTATACCTTTTTATAGAAATACTTCTAATATTACACCACAAGCATGAGGTACAGCACAACAGGAATGACCCAGTCATTGTTATTGAATTGGCATGCCTGCGTACTTACTTGATTAAAAAAAAAAAATGCTGCAGTCATTTAGACACTTGCCTTGAATCCCAATGAGTCAATGCCTGAAAGATACAGGATATCTGGCACTAAGTTTATTTCCCCTTCTCACTTCTCATTTTGGTTCTCAAAGTGGGGTTTCAAATAGAAGGACCTTTTTTGGTTCCCCAAAGAACCTTTCAGTTAACAAAGAACCATGATTTCTTAGTGTGAAGAACATTTTAATAATCTAAAGAACAGTTTTCCACTATAAAGAACCTTTTGTGGTCCATGGATGTTAAACATTCTTTATTGAACCATGAATGCCAATAAAGATATTCATAAATCATGTGAATATCTTCATATGTAATGTATCATACAGTATATAAATAACTCTAAGACATGGAACAGCAACTCGCTACAGGAGACTGAGCCAGTGTAAAGAAACTCTGCTGATCACATCAGTGGCCGAGATGAATCTTTGGACCGAGGATCAATGGATTCTGATAAAAGTTGGTACTTGTGCCCTCCATATCACTCCATCATAGCCACCTATACAACATTATAAAGAGTGGATTATAGAAACACTACATCCAGACAAACATCTCTACTAGATCACACTGTTGTGCAGAACTGCTGACCTCATTGTCGATGCAGCGGAACTGCCAGGCCCACTGTGTGTTGTAGAGGAAAGGACGGAGGTCAAAGCGGTTGTCATCTGGACTGTAGTTTTCAGCATGATAAGAGGGTGTTACTGTTGTCATCTTATGTCTGTTGATTGAGTACATCCTAAAGAAATGTTTCACTTTTGTAGCCACCTGCAAAAAAATAATAAAAAGTGTTCAACAAAAAGCAGATAGTTAGGCAATTTAAAGGGATAGTTCGCCCAAAACTGAAAATTCTGTCATTGTTTACTCACACTCATGTCGTTCCAAACCCGTAAGACTTTCAATCATCTTCAGAACACAAATGAAAATCTTTTTGATTATATTTCTGTCCCTCAATTGACAGTCTACGTAACTACCACTTTCAAGCCCCAGAAAGGTAGTATTGTGACCCGAGTGCAAAAAAACATAATTTACACCTAATTTACAAAATACTATCATGAGAGCGCCAGCAAGAGCGAACGTTGTTATGTGAACGTGTGTAGGAGATTCATATTTTGTAAATAAAGTGGTAAATTATGTTGTTGGGTTTTTTTTGTTGCACAATGATAGCACTCGAGTCACTTCATAAAATTGAGGTTAAACCACTGGAGTCACATGGATTATTTAATGATGTCTTTACTACCTTTCTGGGGCTTTAACAGTGATAGTTGCATAGACTGTCAATGGAGAGACAGAAAGCTCTCAGATTTCATCAAAAATATATTTATTTGTGTTCTGAAGATAAACGAAAGTCTTACGGGTTTGGAACGACATGAGGGTGAGTAATTAATGACAGAATTTTCATCTTTGGGCGAACTAACCCTTCAATTATCCTACTAAAGCACTACCCCTAAAATAGCCTTGATAAAACATTAGTATTTACTGTTTGACCTGTGAGGGAGAGAAGGTCTCTTTCCATGAGTGAATGAGCTTGCAAAACATGCTGTACGGGCCACATTTGGAGATCTTCCTGAGTCGGCCAATCACAGACAGCTCTGAGTAGGTCATTCCCATGTCGGCCTGTGGGAGAGGGACACAGAACCACGTGAGTGAGGTCTCAGTGCTGTAAAACAATCTGTCTGCATGCACACAGTGGTGGGAAGAGTACATAAGGGCTTTGCAGCAGACTAAACATGCTCTATTAAAAATAAGGACAAGGGAACAAAATGCCTATATAGATTTTAAAACATAGCGGTTTACATGCAAATAGTCTGTTAGTGATCGGATTGAAAAGCCTTCATGTAAACAAACACCTTAATTGATCCAAAAGAAATTTTAATTGGATTAAAAAGAGTGCCATATAGAACCTGGAATAATCCAGTCAATAAGAAAAAACTAAGCATGTACATGCTTGAATATGACTATCTTCTAAATCGGATACAAAAATACCTTTGCCATGATGCATATTTATCAGAGCCTTTTTATATATGATATTAAACATATATATATGATCATTATTTATGATATAATAAAATCTCTGTTTACATATATTTTACTTCTTACAAACTTGCATATGTTTATTTACATCTTATGAACTGGTCAGCGGAGGAGAAATAATAAAGTCTTCTGGCACATTTGCCAGCTTTACTTTTAGGTGTGTCATTAAGGCCAAAATGACTTATGCTAATAGTTTTCTCAGTTTCTGAAAGCGGGGACTAGGTACAACGCATGCACTGAAGTTTTGTACGAAATACATAAATGCACAAGTAAACAAAAATGTGAATGAATTGCAAAGGTTAGGGTTCATATAAACACAACTTTTTGAATTCGTTCGGATTGATGACAATTAGAGCATGTAAGCATACGGTGCTTTGCAAAAATATCAGACATTAAGCAAATCTTGCAAACCTAACAAGGATATTATATATTGTATTTATAGTATAATTAATGCATAAATATATTTTTACTTGACCTAAAACTGAAAAATGTATAGTTTGTATGTGATCATTTAATTTGTAAAATATTACCGAAACATCTTAATATCAGTCATATTTTGTTTTTCATTGAAATAAAACTGATTAAAAGTTAATTATCAAACAAAATATTTTTAATTGCTATTTGACCAATATACAGGTGAAACTCGAAAAATTTGAATATCGTGCAAAAGTTAATTTATTTCAATAATAAAAGGTAATAAAATTAAAAGGTGAAACTAATATATTATATAGACTCATTACATGCAAAGTGAGATATTTAAAGCCTTTATTTGTTATAATTTTGATTAATATGGCTTACAGCTTATGAAAACACCAAATTCAAAATCTCAGAAACTTTTTTAATTTTCATAAGCTGTAAGCCATAATCATCAAAATTATAACAAATAAAGGCTTAAAAAAATCTTACTTTGCATGTAATGAGTCTATATAATATATTAGTTTCACCTTTTAAGTTTAATTACTGAAATAAATGAACTTTTGCACAATATTCAAATTTTTCGAGTTTCACCTGTACATAGTCGTCATTTGCAGGTGGGGCATGTTCATACCACTTTGCCAAAAATGATTCTGTCTCCACCACTTCTTGAAAGCCACTGAAAAAATTGCTTGCGGAAGCCATATAGGCATAAACGCACATAAAAAGCATCTCCAACACAACATTCTTAATTTAATTCATGCATGTAACACAAAGCACATTTGCGCCATCCAGAACATCATGGGTCTGGTGTGTTAACCTTGCCACAAACATATTGGGAATATTTATAAAAAAATAAGTGATGTAAATATGTGCTTCTTTAAAAAAAAAAAATCCCAGAACGTGCTACATTTTACTGTTTACAACACATTCAATCTGTCTGTGCAAATGTTCCGTGGCGTTTCTTGATAAATGTATTAGTAAATGAGGTTGATGATGTTTACCTCATCGGTCTGGACCACCTTGCCATCAGTCAGTGGCTCAAGCTCTGCAGTTGGTGGAGCATCTAAAATGCTGCACAGAAGATGGGCACATGTGATCATGTTGCTGTTTCTGACTCGCAAAGTCCTGCAACCTGACGTTCTAGCAGAATCAGCTGCTTCTACTGCGCTATAAGCTCATATACACTTATAGGGCCCTATCTTGCACCCAGCGCAATTGACTTTGTACACCGACGCATGTATCATTCCTATTTTGCACCCGACGCACAGCGGACTTTTCCCTCCACAGACGCACGTCGGTAAATTAGGAAATGAACTTGCGCTCCCGGGGGCGGTTCAGTGAAAAGAGGAGGCGTGTTCCGGCGCAAACGTTCCCTGGTGCTATTTTGCAGTTTCAGAAAACAATTCCGCGGTATTCAGATGCTATTTTAAGGGCGCATGCTTGGCCATAATGTAGCGTGTGCACAACGCTCATACACTTTGCTTCTCTACTCTACACAGATGCAGCAGTTGCCATTTTTGCAAACCATACATAATTACAAGGAAAAATATTACCACACGAGGGAAATCATCGTGGTGTCCATGAAAATGTGAAAAAATAGGCATAAATCTAGCTTACACATTTACCCAAATTATTGGGTAATTAAATTAATTAACCAAATTATTGGGTACCCAAATTATTGGCCCTGGCGAGAACGTTGGTCTCCTCGGCTGTGAACCGCTCCGCCATTATAATAGCAAGCCGCCATGGAACAAGCACGCCTGCTTTTAAAGGAATGTGAGATGTCGCTCTGACTGGTTTATTTCACGTTACGCCCAAACCACACCTATGAGTAATGAAGCTACTTCAGACCAACCCATTTTAGATTTGCAGATCCGCCCACAAAGTTACTTGCGTTTCGCGTTTGATACTTGCATTTCTGATCGTTAAAATAGGGCCCTTAAAGTGTGAAACACAAAACAGACACGCTGCTGTGAGCATGTAAGATATGCTGCTGCTGCATAAATAGATATAATTAATTCCCATAGCAGATCTAGGCAGGTGGAGCTTCATTTTGTTGTCCGCCAGGCCAGAACTATAGATCAGTGATCTGATCAGCAAATGTGGGACAAAAGGTAAGATTACACACCTTACGAGGGCAGTGAGCTGGAAGCGTTTTACACAGTACTGCAGGAAGCACTTCAGGTCCATCTTACTAACACCTCCAATTGGATTGATATCAGCGCTGGAGCAGTCATACTTTGTGAAGTATCCAGTCAAACTGAAAAGTCAGAGAATGCTTTCTTTAAAGTGATCTCCATTATTATTGATATTGGGATGCTGAGAAAAAAAAAAAAATGAACACCTCTCATCCACGTTTGCTGAACCAAGAACTAAGAGACCACCAGGTTTTCCCTGAGCCCACAGGCAGAGCTGGGCAAAGAGGTAGGCCAAAATCATCCTGACACGAGCCTGTAGTGGAGTAAACACACACACACACACATACATGCATCATGCATTTACAGCATACTTTCAGGTTCAAAACAATGTGCTATTTAGGTAAAAATGCAGATGTGAAATAGCTCTGAAAGGTATGAAATTCCTAATCTATTGCATAATTCACACAATATTTCATCATCAATGAATCACAATTCTTGCTTTTTATGGAATAATGCAGTATTTACTATAAAAGAATGATCTGTGCACATCTTTTTTTAAACTAATGTTTCCTCATAATCTTAAATCAAAATGCAGCATCTCTTCTCTTCTCTGATGACGAGGGCGGGGCTATAACCTGTCACTCACAGGAGATCCACCAATGGCAAACCACAACCATCCATTCATCCAATCAATTCCCAGTGGACATAATCAAGCCCCGCCCTACATTTGTTCTTGTTCGAGAAGCCGTTTTACTCAGATATACGTCACAATAGAAAAGAAAAGACTATCGCAACTTACGTTTAATGCCGACGTTTAAATATTTAACGCTTCGTTGACCAGAGATTTTGATACCTACTATAGCCATGGATGAATTTTTTCAAAAATATTTTAGAAAAGCAATAATTTTCAATTACCCTTACAAGGGGTTTTCAAAATAGGAGGTTCAGAAAAATGTAGTGAACAAATAAAAGATAATTATTTAAACTATTTAGTTAATTTAGTTAATTAGTAAAATTTTATATTGTTACCATTTAATTTAGCTTTCTAACGACAGGTTAGAAATCATGACAACTAATCATGATTATATGATTATTTTGATGGGCCTAGTTTTTTGACAGTAAGAAATAAAAAAATATGCATATATAATTTGGGGATTCATTTATTTCTTAGTTTTGTCCCATTTTATTTATTTGTTTTATCTATTCAGCATTGTCTTGGTCAATACATCTGTAATGCTGTTATGGAACAATAACAGCATTTATTGTGAAAAGAACAATTTAAATAAATTGGACATGAACTGAAATGTTTATATTTCTATACTCTTGTTTATAATTTTCTAGTCTTCATCAGTCAAAAGGGCTATTAATTTCTTTGCAAACCTTTTCATCTTTCAAAGCTGTGACACATCATATTTGTGTGAGTGTGTTAAACTGGCAAAATGATGTTACTGTGTTACTTGTGCTTTGAAATAGTGAAACTCAGCAGATTTGTAGGTCTTTCTTGGGGTGACTAACTGCAATATTTTTTTTTGTGAAAATTGTGGTGGTTGTGTTACAATGCAAGCAAACTGCATATTGAAAAAGTCAGCAGAAGTATCACTTTCACTGAAACTGCTTTCTCAAGCCCGCACTTTTGTGATGCCATGGGTCATATATATATATATATATATATATATATATATATAAAAAAGAGCCACATAAAACAAATTATCACCATATAATTTAATTCAAAATGCCCACCAGCAACTAAATGCAACACTCTAAGCATTGCACATTCATGGACTGTTACTGCATAATGCTGCTTTCCATTTATTAGTATGCTTTTGGTTATTTCTGAGACTTTAATGTAGAGTTGCACGATTAATTGTTAAAAGACTGTGATCTCCATTCAAACACCCATGCGACCTTATTCCTAAATGACAATGATTCGGCTATGTTTATTAAACCTTTGACAAAATCACAGCGAACATTCATATCTGTGTTCTGAATGAAGATGTTACACAATGTATTTGTCATTGAATCATTAATTCAAGAGATTCATTCAAAACTGCTGATTCATCCATTAACGAAACAAGTGAAGTATTAATGAGTGAGTCAGCGAATCATTCATTGAAACCAATGATTTTTTTAATTCATTCAAATGTAACGCTTTACAAGTAACTTGAGTTATGTAATCAGATTACTTTTTCAAGTTTTCAATTACTTTTAAATTTGCAACAAAATATCTGAGTTAATTTTTCAATTAAGTAATGCAAGTTACTTTGTTTTTCCATTTATTGACTGAACGCGCTCCTGTCCCTATGTTGAGTGCAGATGTGTGAACAGATGTGTGAAGTGTGTGCGATGTGTGAACATGATGGTTATTGTAGTTCTGGACTAAATGTGAGCAGGCATTTACTCATATCACTTGCAAAAAAAAAAAATAATTGAATTATTCAAAATTAATAAACATTGAAATGCAAACTCAGCATATTATGCAAACCTGCAATAATTAAATATATTAAATAACACAAATATACTTTATCTTACTTTATTAACCAATCTCTTTGCTGCTGACCTTCGATGATCCACTTCAACCATACTAGTAAGCAAAAATGACTTTAGATAAACCATATTTGTGTTTCTCTTTTTTTATTTTTATATTGCTAAAGCATGTTGAACTTCAACTGCATCCTATTCCTCTTTAATCCAGAATAGCAGCACAGCTGAAAGGTTTTTTTAACTGTGCCCTCTACTGTACAGACATGAATTTGCATTTCTTTCAGAGGCTTATTCAATTCACTTTTGGTGTGAAATGGCCTTTACATTTGCCAAAAAAAAAAAAAAAATTGTGTTATTATTAAAAAACAAAATAAGCAAGCCCAGCCCAGGTGAGAAAAAGTAACGCAAAAGTAATGTAACACATTACTTTCCATAAAAAGTAACTACTGTAAGTAATGCAATTAGGTATTTTTTTAGGGAATAACACAACATTGTAAAGCACTACTTTTAAAAGTAATTTTCCCCCAACACTGTATGTATATTGTTTAAATAGATTGCAGCAATTCGTATCTTGTTAGAACCTCTAGTAAAATTGCATGTTATTTTGTTTTATTTTCTATTCATAATTGTGTGAGAATCTTGATCTCTATTTTAAACAAAAACATGCAGAAAATCATGCAAAAATCGTGCAGCTCTACTTTAATGGCGGTAAACCAAACCATTTTTGCTGAAATGCATTATATATCCGGTTCAGAAAATAGGCAACAAGTCCCTAATAAAAGGAATCATGCATTTAATAATAGCATCAGCGTCTACGACGAGTGCTGTACCTGGACGTTCTGAAGAGCCAGGTTCTCTCGAGCACTTCCTCCATTAGCTCGGAACTGAGGCCACTTCCCTGTGACCACGGAGAAGATTCCCAGCATGCCTTTCACTGCCATGTCAATGTTGATATTTAGGTGATTGCTGAGAGGAGAACAGATATAAATCTTAATTGCATAATAATACATTTTTAAATTACTACTATTAAATTGCATACTTAAGAAGATATATATATATACACATATCAAATACATGCATCCTTGGTGTGCATAAGAGAATGGAAGCTTGTTTCCGCCACAGAATAAAAAATAAAAAAGGTAATTGCGACTTTTAATTCACAATTCATACTTTTTTTCACAATTGCGAGTTTTGCGAGCCCGGCACACAAATGATCTCGCAGTTCTGACTTTTTATCTCAGAATTGCATGATATTAAAGTCGCAATTGCGTGTTCACTCACTTCACTTCACTTATCCCGTAGTCTTTTGGACCGTAGGGGCACCACTGAAGACTTGGCAACCAGCTTCTTCCATTCCTCCCGGTTCTCTGCTTTCCGCACTGTGTCACTCAGCTCTAGACCTGTCCACTCTCTGATGTTGTCTTCCCATCTCTTCCTCTGTCTACCTCTTCGTCTGCTTCCCTGTACTGTGCCTTGTAATATTATGTGGGCAAGTCCTGATGATCTTGTGACGTGCCCGTACCAATTCAGCTTGCGTTTTTTTACTGAAGATAGGAGGTCTTCATATGACCCAATGGCGTTCTCAATTCGGGCTTTCACTTCTACATTAGTGATGTGATCTCTGTAGGAGATGCCAAGAAGTCTGCGGAAGCATCTCATCTCCACCGCCTGAATCCTTCTCTCAATATCGGCTGTCAACGTCCATGACTCGCATGCGTATAGAAATATTGACATGACCAGGGAACGCATCAACCTGATCTTTGAGCCAATGGCGATGTTACTGTCATTCCAGATGACCTTCAATTTGGTCATGGCGGCTATGGTCTGTGCTATCCTGGAGAGTATTTCTGGCTTAGATCCTTCATCCGAAACGATGGCTCCCAGGTACTTAAAGCTAATTGCGTGTTATAAAGTCAGAACTGTGACATATAAACTCGCAATTCTGAGGAAAAAAGTATTTTTTTCCTTAGAATTGGACTGGAGAAAAGAGGTCAGAATTGTGAGATAAAAAGTCACAATTATCTTTTAAAATGTTTTATTCTGTGCCAGAAACAAGCTTCCATAGAAGAGACTTCATTTTTAAAAACATAAAAAAATCTTAACTATTCCAAACTTTTGACTGGCAGTGTATGTGTATACATATATATATATATATATATATTAGGGGTGTGACGAGACGCTTACTCCACGAGACGAGACGAGACACGAGATTGGGTTCACGAGAACGAGACAAGACGAGATTTTTACACAATTTTAAGAAATCCTCAATGATGAAATAAATTGAATGGAAAATAGTCTTTTATTCAACTGAAAATCACAAAATGCAAAACAATTTATGTGCATTTTGAAATCAACTTGTAATGAATGTTATTTTACTTCTATTTTAATGAATTCTATGCAGTAAAGGACATGCAAACACTGCAAAATGTTTTGCTATAAACTCTACCGTCTGGCTTCTCCCCTGTACGATTTCACATGAGAAATCGAACTCCTTTCCACAAATCGAACATAAAAAAATAAAACAGTATAAATAAAATAAATATAAATAACTGAAATAACACTTTAAATGCAAACAGTAAGTGTGTATCCATAATCAAAGTACTGCTCTCTCAAAACTACAAGTTCAAACAGAAACAATTTTTTTCTTCAAGCATGAAAAAGAGATAAATTAACTAAGATAAGCCTAAGATATGGTCATGTTCTTTTTCAAGAATATAAGCATGTCGACGATTTCTGGCAGCAGTTGAGACCTTTGGGCAGTAACTAGGGCTGCACGATATGAGGAAAAGCTGCGATGTGCGATAACATTGTTTAATATTGCGATGTCGATATGACTTGTGATATGTGAATGTTAGCAATACTGTTCCCATGTCTTAGTGCTTTAATAGGTTCTTTGCGTGATAGGTCAAATGTTTATTACCTGCCTGGTTCAGATTACACTATTTTGGCACGATCCGTTTCGAGGAGACTCGTAAAGTACAACGGGCGTCGGGACGCAAGATTCGATCGTTTCATTTCGTATAGTGTGTCATAGTGGGCGACAACGCGTCTGTGATGCTTCACAACAGAAAGACTAGCATGTTTAATTTTAACGGTCCTCCACGACGGGTTGAGTGTGAGCGAGAGTGAGTGAGAGTGCGGTTACAGTGAGTGTGCGTGTGTGCACGTGTGTGTGCGCGCGAGTGAGTGAGTGAGCGGCCCGGCACACAAATGATTTAAAAGTGGCAGGGGCATCTTCAATACAAATTTCACCCTCACGCTGACATCACAACAACTCACGAGACAAAGTTTTTTTTTTTTTTTTTACTCACGATACAAAATTTCACTCGACGAGAAATCTCGTCGCGTTTTAATCTCGCGAGATCTCGTAACACGAGATCTCGTCACACCCCTAATATATATATATATATATATATATATATATATATATATATATATATATATATATATATATATATATATATATATATATATATATATATATATATATATATATATATATATATATGTATCAATCAAATGTGTGCCATGTCATCCACTGACCTGCCGATCTGAGCAGCGAGGTCTTTGGCTCTGTTGCGTGTGTCCTCAGAAGAGTTTTCACTAGCCATGTAGCATGTGGTAAAGAGGCGTCCACACAGCTCTCGCGGGTCCTCAGGCCTGTAGGACGAATCGTTGACCACACGCTGCACATCGTCCAGAACCTGAGAATCTGAGATGAATGGTGCACACGTTTAAGCCTCTAGATCGCGTGTTCTTATGTTTTGAAGAGCTGTTGTGTGTGTTTTGGACTTACTGCCATCTTTGACGGCTTGGCAGATCTGCACACACATGGAGTACACAATACAAGCAGTGGATGAACTGTCCACACCACCACTAAGAGGAAGAAGGAAGCCAGCCTGAAAACAACAAAACACACAAACCTCATTAACACATCTTCACATTCACTGCCAAAAGCATAAACATTAGCTAAGATCGGTAACAAAACAAGCACAAAGAGTAAATCACATAAACATTCATATTAACATGCTTCATAGAATAAAAAAAAAACATACCTGTCCACTCCTCCTTAAGTAGTCCCATAACCAACAGGCAGGACCAAGGCTGAAATAACACCCAAAATATATATTTAATATAGTAATAATTGATTAAATAAATACTGCATCAATTTATAACACCAAACAGTGCATATATGTGCCCCCTGGTTTACTGTATCGTGTTTTAAATAGATTCATATTTGGGATTTACACTTCTCAGTTTCTCCTCCTCGTTTCTAAACAGATATCATGGAATAAATTTGTGTCACAAGGTACTCCTAAACCTCTATAGTAAAAATAGTCTCTCTGGACCAGAACACTAATTTGACGTGTTATTTCATTTAAACCACATGGCAATTCTGGGTGAACTGGCTGCTCTTTAAGTCATAATTGGGTTTACAGGACTCTTTTTGTTCGGTTTGATGGTGTATTAATGTACAGCTCCACTAGAGAGAAGCTCACACATCTGTTTCTACCAAGTGTGCTGAAAACATACTGAAAAAGTGAAGCCAAAACATTTCGATCGCCTCCTGGTGGCTGGCTGCATTATAGGTCATAAACCCTATCCTCTTCATGTAATCAAATGGGACGAGAAACACTAAAAAATCCAATCACACTTCAAATATTTTTTTCCCAAAGATGGTTTCTGTCATGTAGGTCTTTTCACACACACGTATGTTCAAGTGTTTGTTTTTCCAAGAAGAATAGATGCTATAAAAACAGGGTGTAACATCATGATTGACAGCTGTGCTTGTGGGAGTGTGGGCGGGACCTTCATATTTGGCTTTATATTTGACTCTGGCTCCAAATGACGTAATCGGCGAAAAATATCATGACTTTTGCACCCCACTGGTCATGCATATATACTGAGGTTCATTTTTCTCTGTGAAAAGTGACCTGATCTCTTCTTCCGGGGTGTTGAAGATCCACTCCACGGGCCGGTGCGTGGGCAGACACCTGTCATCACAGTCAGACAGACAGAAGTCCGTTTTCATCCTCTGATACGGTTTGTGCTCATATTCCTGTACAGTGAGAAAAATATTTGAAGCATGGTCTCTTAAAAATCTAAAAAAAACAAGGAACTCCCCGCACACTATCAATACTTGCAAATGAGTATCAAAATTGTATTAGCAACGTTTCGGTCTCACAACCTTCATCAAGCATATGACTATATATATATATATATATATATATATATATATATATATATATATATATATATATATATTAGGGCTGGGGGAATTAATGTGTTAATCTTTGCAATTAATTTGAGATGTTTAGCGTGTTAAAAAAAATAACGCAATTAACGCAGCACTTTTTTTGCCTCGTTTTAATGACTTCCTGTTGCGGCTGCTATTGAAAAGGCCGAAAATATGCCGTCCCGCCCCTCCGTGTTCGGCGATCAGGTTTCATTCTCGCACAGCTTTCATGAGCGGGTCTTTTCCGCTCCGTGTGTGCGCCGCGCTCTCCGTTCCGTGTGTGTGTGTGTGTGTGTGTTGGCGCGCTGCTGCGCTCTCTGCTCAATGTTCCGCTCCGTGTTTGCGCTGCGCGTTCTGCTCTGTCGTTAACGGCCCAAACGCTCCTCCAATCATGTACCGATCACGCACTGGAAAAGCAAAGTCCGCTCAAATAACATGAAATTTCTCAGTAGTAGACTTCTGTTTGCAATAGCCCTACTGAACTGGTATAGTCATGCTGGGCAACAATGGTAAAATGACCTGCTCTGATCACATGCTCTGGTAATAATAGCTTTGTAGGACTATATTTTATTTTGATAATTAGTAAAAAAATAAAATAAAATAAAAATCTGTTAAATTGATTATGTTGATTGATTATTGAAAAAGAATAATATATTGATATATTGATGTTTAATATTATTTTAATATAGGGCTATTTTCTGTTCCTTTTTTTCCTGTGTTGTTTAATTTAATTAGGTTATTCTAAGTTTAAATATTGATAATTACAAGCTTGGGGGAAATGCAATTAATTGCAATTAATTACAGCAAATTGTGCAAATTGTGCAGCCCTAATATATATATATATATATATATATATATATATATATATATATATATATATATATATATATATATATATATATATATATATATATATATATATATATATATGCCTGATAGTGTGCGGGAGTTCCTTGTTTTTTTTACCTGACTCATTTGGTCTTTTTTCCCACGCACCTGCAGGTGTGTGATGGTGATTGCTAGTTAAGTTACTTAAAAAAATCAAATCTCATGTCTTTCAATGTCCTCTCACCATATGTGGGTGACATCTCTCTCCTCGATAGCTGCGCACATCTTCCAGATCGAGAGTGGCCGTGACAACCTCCTTCAAGTCAGAAGAAACGCATCAAACTGAAATGTTTAGCATGTTTCTCAAAGTCTCTTGGGTGAGTTTCAATATTCAAGCACTTACTACATCCTCGAGTGAGAACTGCGCTCCTCTGGCAACAATATCTCCATTAATGGCAATCATAGCACAGCCATCGTAGTACAGCCGGTCTCCATCACAGCCCTTCTGATTGGCAAACAGATAAATCCCTCCGCTCTGAAACATATTCAGAACATGTGAGCGTCACGAACTGAAAAAATAGCTGAAATATATAAAGTTCAGTGTCACATTTGTCTTTGCAAAGGCCACTTGAAATTTAGTTGGCTTCCTGTACATACATTACTGGTCAAAAGTTTAGAAACATTAATGTTTTTTTAATGTTTTTGAAAGTAGTCTCAATCTCATTTATTTGATCAAAAATACAGTAAAAACAGTAATACTGTGAAATATTATTACAATTTAAATGAATTGGCTTCTGTTGTAATATATTTAAAAAAGTTATTCCTGTGATGCAAAGCTGAATTTTGTCTGCATCATTACTCCAGTCTTCAGTGTCACATGTATTACACATATGAATATATGTGTATATGTAGATCTATATACCTTTGTGGTGGCAGATTTGACCAAGTTCACCCTGTGGTCAGCCTTGCGCAGCTCATGGTAGCTTGCAGAGGAATTGGTAAAAATCTCAATGCCATCTAAACCCATGTCAACATGTGGACTAAAGAAAGAAGTAAAAGAAATTTTCAATTCCTCATTCTAAAGCAATTATGAAACTAAACTGTTTTATTTCATATCATAAAACACAACCTAGTGAGAATTCATTAAGAATATTCATTTGTAGGGCTGCACGAAATCTCGGCCACCAAATCGGTATCGGCTGAAATATGATATCTTTTAATGTTATCGTTATCGGCCCGATAAGAAAATTTGCCCAATATAGTAAAGCCGATTAATAATGGATTATTTCCTTCAGCTGAGGAATTATTTCCTTCGCCATGATGGTTTTGAATTGCTTGAAATATGATTGAAATCACTTCAAAAAAGAAAAAAATAGTGTTTAGTGCAACATGCAGCACAAGTCTGTCATATAGGTTACATAAAATTATTATGAGAACATTATAATTGTGTGTTTGGGACATGGCTTTTAAAGGCGAGGCCGTTTTTTTTCTAATCAGGATCTCAAAATGTATATAAAAATATATCAGTTATCGGCTTTCAAATATTAAAGGAACACTCCACCGTTTTTTGAAATAGGGCTTATTCACCGTCTTTCCTACATTTAAATAGGTGGGCAAACGCATTTTTGTCTCAGTGCATGCATTGTTTTAGTTTGGAAGCGCCACCGCTAGCTTAGCTTAGCATAATGAATGGAATCCTTTGTTGCCAGCTAGCATGTCATGAGTAAGTGATAAAAAAACAATAAAATAAAATAAAACAATTACTTCTTGTGGCCTGTGTATTCACAACCAGTACAAATAGTGATGCAGATTAAGACTAGGCGGTTTCCGACATGGGAGATATTGACATGGGACTATATTGGGGGGAAGCACAGGCGAAGCACTGCTACTTGGGCGCAGAGATATCACACTCACCACCAGTTCGTGTTGGCTCTCATCCTCACGTCCTCAGGCTGTTGAGCGATCGCAACCTCCTCCTCCTGTCGTTCTATTTCCAAAGCATGCAGCTCCTCTTCTGAAAACTCTGGTTCATAGGGGTATGGTTCTGGATCTTGACTGTCTGAGAAGTCACCCTCTTCGTCTCTCACAAAATCAGCCATGTTCATCGCCATTCACTATGTCTACTATTGGAAAAATAGCCAGCTACTATTCACGCCGGTATGTTGACGGAAGTTGGGGGATTTCAGGTGTTGTGTGATATCTCTGCGCCCAAGTAGCAGTGCTTCGCCTGTGCTTCCCCCTAATATAGTCCCAAGTCAATATCTGCCTAGGAAATCGCCTAGTCTTAATCTGCATCGCTATTTGTACTGGTTGTGAATACGCAGGCCACAAGAAGTAATTAGTTTTTTTTGTTTTTTATCACTTTTACTCAGGACATGCTAGCTGGCAACAAAGGATTCCATTCATTATGCTAAGCTAAGCTAGCGACGGCGCTGCCAAACTAAAACAATGCATGCACTGAGACAAAAATGCGTTTGCCCACCTATCTAAATGTAGGAAAGATGGTGAATAAGCCCCATTTCAAAAAACGGTGGAGTGTTCCTTTAAAGGGGTGGTTCAGGATTTTCGACATCGGACCTCATTTTCAAGTGAGCCTGGTTGTTATTAAAAGCAAATAAATTATAACGCCAGACTATCGATGTAAATGTCTATTGAGAGAATAATGTTAGAAATCAAACTACCCTTTCATCACATTGCATTAGTTATAATGTGTTCCCTGTATTTATACGCAGTCTACAGTAGCGGCGGAGTCGTATTTGGTTACCTAGGAAACCGAGAGAGCCGGTCCACATAAAAAAAAAATCACGCAAGTGTATTTACCTGCCACGGTCACTCATCAAACAGTACTTTGATTTCTAACATTATTCTCAATAGACATTTACATCGATAGTCTGGCGTTATAATTTATTTGCTTTTGGTGTACTGTGGAGTGGGTAAAACTGTTTTTAATGGCAGGCTAACGTGCACCGTTGACTCGCGCTAGCCTAGAATAGGCAAACTATCCAAAAGTAAGGACTGGATTAATTTTTTTGAAAATTGTCTCCACTGATGAATAACAACCAGGCTCACTTGAAAATGAGGTCCGATGTCGAAAATCCTGAACCACCCCTTTAAGAATTATCGGTTATCGCTATCGGCCTAAATTTTCATATCGGTGCATCTCTATTCATTTGCCATTCATATAGTATTGATGAGATGATTATTTGCAGAATAATACCTCCTGGGGTTCCACAGCTCGGCACATATCTCACTCCCTATGCAGGTGTCCTTGGTGGACAGCACCCCGTCTCCAAACGGCACTGTGGTCTACCAATGAGGACAGCTGACATTACTATACATGCCTAATACAATTTATATTTTATGCATGCAAATATTAAATAATCACAGTTTCATGAAATGTTTTGTTGATTCATTTTTGAAGTGACGAGGAAGCATACTTTACCTGCCCTGTCACATCTTGGATCATTCTGGGTAGAAAGTACTCCTCAATATGTCTGCAAATATGTCATTGTGATTTAGCGCTGACTTTGCTGGGAAAAGATTTAACAAATATAACAAGAAATATACTTTGCATACCTGGGTCGACTCCAAGGTGAAAACCATCGGAATTCCCTGTTGTTGCCGTAATTAGCCAAGAGCATTTTAGGACGGATTAACAGTATCTTTCTGTCGGATACAAAAACTTTAGACATAAATGCATATTATTGTGTTATCATAATGATACAATCATAAAGCAGCAGTAATGCAAATGCTTTATACTACTGTGCTGTGGTAAAATCATACTTGTTCAAGAAGATGACTCTGCAGTTATATCGAACGTTGTGATGCATGACAGGCCTGCGGAAGGAGCACATTTAAAAAGTGAAGTTTAATGCATTAGAAATCTTAAAACATATTAAGAAATGACTTTTTCCTGATGTTTTACTTACATTCCCACATCACAGATGATATCATGGGTCAAAGGAGATTCCAGTAGAGACTTCAGAGCCTGGAAACAGTGTAGTAGTGTGTCTGACTCGTAGAAGTGATCAGCACAGCCGTAGCCACTGATGCAAACAACAGTATATCATAATTTTACTTAATTACTTCTTTGTTTACTGTATTTTATGCTGAGTTGTTCTAGGTATTTTTTCTCTAATTAAACAAAAAAAATACTTCGATTGCACATGAAAATACTAATTTTAATTCAATATATCATGAGCATATGTCAATACAGTGTGTCGTTATTCTCATCTGTGAGAATAAATGCATCACACATTCGTTAACTTAAAAATTTACAATCTGTGGAAGACAATATTAACGTTACCAGATTTCTAGCTCTGGTCCCAGTCTGTACTTGGCTCCTTTCTGCTTGGCTATCTCAATACCTGTTTTGGAGACAAAGGTAGATTTAAAAATGAGGACGAGGTCACTTTAAGATCATAAGAACTTTAGCAGTACTTTAGCAACGGATTACTGGTGATATATTGCAAATAAAGAGTCGGAACTTACTTTTAAGTATCCTTGACAAGTTCCCTTCAAAATCCAGAGCCCACTGATTCAAGCAGCAAGTCGCTAGTGTAACCTTGCGACCCATTTTGCACAGCTGGAAATTATTTAAAATGTATCAAAACAACTGCACCTGACTGTAGTTGCACAACAGCACTCGAGTCGAAACTTTTACTTACTGTAGTTCCATTTCCGGACTGTACAATCATGCACTTCAAAATAAAAGTTTTGCCTAAGGAAGGCTAAGGAACTCCACTGAAGCAGTGCTTTGGAATAAATATTGAGGTTAAACATACTTTGCTCAAGAAAAGGTGTAAATAAAATGAATTTTTAAGTATAAACACTTAATTGAGTCAAGCTGCTTTTTCACTAAAAAGCACCAGAATACATTTTAAATAAATAAATAATACATTTAATAATAGGTTGTATTATAATTTGTTATTTTATGTCCAAAGAAAAAATTAAAAAAATAAATGGCAGTTACATTTATTATTAACTTTTTTGCTCATCCACATCCATTTTGCTCATCCACTATGCGGTAATTCTTCTACTTATGTGCCAGTGGACTAAATAAAGTTTTTTTAAGTGTGTTAATGAAAAGGCTGATATTTTCCTTATTAAGAAATTATTTGTAAATACTCCTTGTTGTAAACTGACGAATTACAATTTGACATTATCATTTCTCAATAGGCACTTAAAAATAAAAGTTTCGCTTAAGTAAAACTATTTAAATATATTGAGGTTAAACATTCTTTGCTTGAGAACATGCAATCTGGTCTGTCAAATTATTAAACTACTATCAACCTAAAATATAGTTTCGACGTATTTAAAGATTTAAAACAAACAAACAAAAACGCATAAAATGGAGTCAAGCTGCTTTTTCAATAAAAAAAAAGCACCAGGATTATTTTTTAATTGTGTTTAGGAAAGGCCTGATATTTTAGTTTCAATAATTATGTTTGATTATTTGTAAATACGCCTTTTTTATAAACTGGCGAATTGCAATTTGTCATTATTTATCATTTCTGCGTAAATGTGGTGCAGCTGGAAGCCCTTCATGGGCTGAGCTCATCAGGCGCTCATGGGTTCAGGTCTCGCTTGTCCAATCACTGACAAGAGGATGCCTGTCGTCTCTCTCTGATTGGATCAACTGTCATGGCGTTTGACTATGGGTGGAGTTTGAATTGGGCTACAGTTTCCCCTTTGCTCGTTACATCCTCTATGGTTGGTTACATCCCTGTAAACATCTGGGCAGCGTGAAGTGGCGCAGCAATCACCCCAATAACTGTAAGCATTATTTTACTTCTTGAACAGTTGCTTTTATGCATTTGAAATCTACGTTTTATTTCAAGGTTGCATGTACAGATCTCTCTTCTGCGTACGTATGCAGCGCTTAACTATAGATGGATGGGGTAATTACAACTGTCACATTGGAGACTGACATTGATATGATAACTATAGTCTTAGTAAGCATGTTAGGGCAGGAGTCGTATTTCACTTTCATCCGGTTGGTTTATTGCGGATTAAGCTCACACACAGCATCTTTATTGACAGAAGAATGACGCACGGTAACCCCTGACGTCATCTCTGCGTGATACATGATTGGCTGTTTTTGGCCACTTTCAGCTTTGTTGATTTTCTGACAATAAACTCTTTAAAAGTCATCAAATGTACGTTTGCTAACATTTTAAATTTCATGAACGTCATTTCCACCAAATCTCTACAATAATGTATTGTGTTTAATAATAATAATAATAATAATGCATAGCCTATAACTATGTAGTAACTAGCATTTTATGTCCTAAATAGACAGTAATATTTTGACAATTTTTGCACGACACAAAAGTGATATTTACCTTGATGCCTCATATTTCATCTCAGCATTGTCTTATTACTTACATTAATATAAAATGTTGCCTTTTTGGTAACTTTTTATTAAAACTTTGTTAGCGCAACTTTCCTTTGTTGTAGTGGAAACTGCCGCAACTGAAATTGAGTTTGATCATTTTTTATATCATCATAGTTTTAAACATGCATTGTTTTTATTATCCTATGCACCTTTTTATTAAATTTTGTACCCATTTCATATAAAGTGTCTTTAACTACTATGTACTAACATTTAATTGAATCATCATTTGATACAATGCACTTATTGTGTACATACAAGTTTTTGCATTGTACTTATATTTATATTTATATATATTGCAGTGCAGATGTTCATATAATAAAAGACGAGACAAGTTTATAGTTGACTACAGTACAAACACATAAACCTAAAAAAAAAAAAAAAAAAGATTGAGAGAGACAGAGGAACTACCTTTGCTTGCATAACCATAACCACACAATTCATAACCTCTTATCAGTTGGAGAGATAACATTATATGTCACTGCTCTAATTGCAACAACCCTGTTCCTCTAAAACTGATATTTTATATGATAAACTAAGCTATTTAAAACCATTGAATGTCCAATTAACTTTTTCAGCTAATGCAAATGTAATTTCTTATCATATTTAGCACATATATATATATATAACACCTACATTGTGTTATCTGTTATCTACAGTGCACTTTGTTCTCCACTTATGCCAGACACGTGTTAACCATCTCAGAGGTTATTCTTATGCTCTCTCTTTCTAATTCTCACTCCCACAGACGTCCACGATGGCAGGCGACGCTGTGAGAAAGCGCCAGAAGGGCAGCTCTAATGGAGCACAGGCAGGGCTGAAAGACCAGGGAGGCGAGCCGGCTCAATGGGGAAGAGCATGGTAAATCACTGCACACACACTGCATGTAGACGGACAGTAGTAGTTTCAGTAAGTCAGGCATACTGTGCATAACACATCGTTTGGTCAGGTTCAGTATTATAATGTATATGTGATAGTAGTTTTATTTTGAAGTGAATTACTGATTTAACCCAGAATTCTGAACATGAATTAGGCATGATCTTAGGTTAAAAGAAGTTTAGCTTGCTACTATTTCTGTGTTCAGTCACTAAATCTTGTGTGTGCCACCCCAAGGAATCTACTAATCAATAACACTGGCGTTATGAATGCATTATTTACAGTTATACAAGTCATACAAGTTTCAAAAGACATGAGGAAATAATGACAGAATGTAATTTTTTTCTTTAATAAACTTTATGCAATTGTTAGCAGACCAGACACATGTAGATTCAAATACACAATTATATGCATCACGGTTTCATGACAATTTGAATATAAATGAACTAAATAACTGTATAATAAAATATACTAATGGATAACGTAGTGTAATGTAATTTAATAATGTTTGTTAATTGTATCAAATAAAGTGTTTTTAAAATGTAAAATATGTTTTTATTTTTATTATACTTCAGTAATCGGTTGCAACACAAAACTCAGACGCATAAATTACGTTATAAAGTTGAATCTTCAGTGGAATATTTGGAACATAACACCTGTAAGTAAATGTAACTAGGGATGCACCGAAATGAAAATGAAAACAATAATTCTTTATATTTGAAAGCCGATTGCGGCCGATAAATTAAAATCCTGATTTTTATATAATTTTTGAGAGCCTGGTTGCAAAAACAAAAGTCTCACCATTAAAAGCCATGTCCCAAACACACAATTATAATGTTTTTATAATAATTTGATGTAGCCTATATGACAGACTTGCATGTTGCACTTGACCATATTTTCCTTTTTAAAGTGATATCAATCATATTTCAAGCAGTTCAAAACCATCATGTTGCACAGTTGCGCATCTGAAGCGTCTCAGCTGAAGGAAATAATACATTATATATACAGTAGGTAGTCAACCAGAATGCCTAAAACCACCACGGCAAAAATAAACCAGACGCATTTCAAAGCTATTCGCGAAATGACCGCCAGGTGGCGCAAAGGGATATTGTAGAAAACATCAGAAATTGCCGCATTTTGAAATGTAAGTGGGGTTAATGTCAATTAACAGTAAGAATGACATACAACTATGGTAATCAGAATATAATTTTTTTTAGGACAGAAAAATAGAATTAAAAGTTAAAAATAGAGACGAGAACAATATAGCCTATATTTCATATTGCAGGTCTAGATGCCGGTTGGCATTAATATATCGGCCAAATTTTCTTATCGAACCGATAACGATAACATTAAAAATGAACATATGTCGGCCGATACAGATATGGTGGCCGATATATCGTGCATCCCTAAATGTAACAGATTATTCTGACAATGTTATCAATTCTAAAAATCCGATATCCTGAAATATCCTGATAACCTGTGGATCCCTGTAGGGAGGTGGACTGGTTCTCTCTGACCAGTGTGATCCTGCTGCTGTGCTTTGCCCCCTTCATCGTGTTTTTCTTCATCATGGCGTGTGATCAGTACCAGTGCTCCATCAGCCATCCGTTACTGGACCTCTACAACGGTGACGCCACCCTGCTCAGCATCTGGACCCGGGCCCCTTCCTTCACATGGGCCGCTGCCAAGATCTACGCAGTCTGGGTCACATTTCAGGTGTGCAGAATTACAGAACAAATGCCACTTGTAGTGAGAAAGATCAGGCCTTGAACTGTGAGGTTCGGTTGTCTCTACACTAGGTGGCGCTGTACATGTGCGTTCCAGATTTACTGCATAAGATCCTTCCAGGCTACGCTGGAGGAGTTCAGGACGGTTCCCGAACACCTGCAGGTCATACACAATACATCATTCATTTATCAGAAATATTCATGTACATTTACTCAACTGACTAGCTTTTGGAAGACAAAGGTTTGGAATAATTCAGATTTTAATTATAGTTACTTTAATAATTTTACCCTCCAAGGCTAAATATATTTGATTAAACATTTTTAAATATTTGTTTTCTAATTTAATATAGTAATGCCTGTGATCAAAGCTGAATTTTCAGCATCATTACTCCAGTCTTCGGTGTCACATGATCCTTCAGAAATCATTCTAATATGTATTATTGATATTGAAAACAGTTTTTGCTGCTTAATTTTTTTGTGGAAACTGTGATACAAAATAACAGCATTTTTTTAAAATAGAAATCTTTTTTAACATGTATCTTTATTGTCACTTGAATCATGAATTTCCCTGTTGAATAAAAGTTATATATATATACTGTATATATATATATATTTATATAATTATTTCATTATTTATTTATTTATTTTTATTATATATTTTTTAAAGATCTTACTTTCCCCAGACTTTTAAATGGTCGTGTATCACAACTTCCACGAAATATTAAACAGCAAAAACTGTTTTCAAGATTGATAATAATCTGAAATATTTCTCGAGCAGCAAATCATCATCTTAGAATGATTTCTGATGGATCATGTGACACTGAAGACGAGTGATGATGCTAAGAAAATTGCTTTGATCACAGGAATAAATTACATTTGAAAATATACTCAAATAGAAATCAGTCATTTTAAATTGTAATAATATTTCACAATATTATATTTTTTTCTGTATTTTTCATCAAATAAATGCAGCCTTGATGAGCAGAAGAGACGTAATTATTCTTAATACTTTAATTCACACTTCATTGATTGTTGCGTTCTCTCTTATTGTCAGGTTTGATTAATAAGTACGAGGTCAACGGTCTGCAGTGCTGGATAATCACTCATGTTTTGTGGGTAGCTAACGCTCAATACTTCCACTGGTTTTCACCAACCATCCTCATTGACAACTGGATCCCTCTGTTATGGTGCACCAACATCCTCGGCTACGCCGTGTCCACTTTCGCTTTCATAAAGGCCTATCTGTTCCCTACCAACCCGGAGGACTGGTGAGAAAACACATTCTGATTATTTACTGTACATACAATAGACTACAAAGATCTTCAACAAATGAATCCACGTAAAATCATTTCGGATCTTTTTTCACATATAATTTTATATTGAAAACAAAAAGAACAAGAACAGCGCACGTTTTTTGTAAGCTATTTACTAGACATGGCTTCAGTAATAAAACAAATATTCAGGGTTAATCAGCTTCAATTAAATGATGACTAAAGTATTTAAAAGGGTCTTTAAAAGTCTTAATTCCACAATTTAAGGCTTTAAAAACATATTAAATCAGAGCAAAAGGCTTCAATGCACTTCATAAAAAGTTAATTTTAGTTTTTGTGTCTTGTTTTCATGCAGTACAGATATCTAAACATTCTTAAATCAAGATTGATTTACTGGAGAAGCAAAATTAAGATATGAAGTTATGAAGACATTAAGACAAAATTGAGTTTACACTTAAAACAAAAACAAATATCTGTCAGTGGTTTTGAATTGATCATAAACTCACTTCATTTTGATCAATTTGACAGAAAACAAGACGACTTCTTACCCTATACCACTTTGCTTTGTATCTTGATTTAAGAATCTGTAGATATTTGCACTGGAAAGCAAGATAAAAATACTGAAGAAGAACCTCAAATACTGAGGTTTCTCCCTCAACATTTACATTTAGAGCACATGTTGTGTTCCCTCGACTTTATTCCTTAGATTTTCTTTACTTGGTCTTTAAAAAGTCTTATATCGACCTTCCTAAAATCTACAGAAACCCTGTTGATTCCTGTTGATGTTTGTAGTAAAATGTTCAAACGTCTTGTTCGTGTTTGATCTGCAGTAAATTCACAGGCAACATCTTCTACAACTACATGATGGGAATAGAGTTCAACCCTCGTATAGGAGAATGGTTCGACTTCAAGCTCTTCTTCAATGGCCGGCCGGGAATCGTGGCGTGGACTCTGATTAACTTATCCTATGCTGCCAAACAGCAGGAGCTGTACGGTTACGTGACCAACTCCATGATCCTGGTCAATGTTTTGCAAGTGAGTCATGGAGCCACTAGGTGGCGCTATAAAACAATTTAACTATTGCTCATACTTCAGTACAAAATCTTGACCACTACCACTAAAAGTTGATGTGTTTTGTACTTAAGTGCATTCATTTAGTTGGCTTAAACTCCGCCCCTTTCTCACATTCAGCTAATTTGCATCTATTTAAAAAAAAAAAACGTTTGGATAATCAAGTAAACCAAAGTTGATGATAACTTTATGAAAGATTTCACGGCATAACGCATACCGCAACATTTCACACGCATACCACAACATGTTTTTAAAAGTATACTAAAAAGGCCTTTTACTTGCTAAAAAAGTATAAATATCAATCAGTCGACAAAAAGCATGTGGTAGATTGTGTGCAACAGGTTTTTCAGCAAAGTTTTGATTATGTTGATCATTTAGAGGCCTTAGAAATGTACAGGAGGCTTTACAGGGTTCAAATTTAGCTAAGGTTTAGTGTTGCATAACATTTAATTAGTCACAATTGATCAGATTATGGCTAGATTTAGCAACATTTTTTCTGTATTGATTCATAAATTGTTTTTATTTTTATTTTTTTAATCCATATTATTCCCATCACTACCTCATATGACTAATGTGCCCTCTTTCTTCTCTAAGGCCATCTATGTATTGGACTTCTTCTGGAATGAAGCCTGGTACCTCAAGACTATAGACATCTGCCATGATCATTTCGGCTGGTACCTGGGCTGGGGAGACTGTGTGTGGCTCCCGTTCCTCTACACACTGCAGGTGTGTGTCAGCGCTTGATTTCTGTTGGTTGTGGCGTCTACAATATTGGATTCACTATTTTATCAAGCTGCACGATTCTGAATACATTTAGAATCACAATTGACCGTTCGAAAAGACCCGCCCTCTTTAGTTACTGTTGCTGCGTCCGACAAGCCATGGCGCTGTCACGCCACACATCATGTTCTCATGCGGTGAAAAATACAGCGTGGAGAAAATGTAGTCCTTTCTTTAAGAAATTTAAACAATAAATACCTTTTTGTGGCTCTTTAATGTATCGCTGTAGCGCCTATCGTGAACCGATCATCTCTTCCTTCTAGTTCATTTAATAGCATCAAATAAACATGAATGAACATCAGAAGGAATGTTGTTTCAACCGCGAAAAGACGTCAATACACGCCGTTTTTCAAGTTCAAGTCTACCGACGTTAATCTACTAACTCATGACTGCTTTGTCTGACACAAAATTGGTGGATGGCAGATTATGATTTGTCAGATCGCCTGTCAATCAAACTCTTGGCGAAGGGTGAATTGTTTTTGTTTAAAATAGAGATCACGATTCTGAAGAGACGACTAAACAAAATGACAAAATGTTAATTCCTGCAATTTTAATTCATTTGAATTAATGTTCTTTTTTTTTTTAAATCGGGTTGAATGAATGATTCAATGACTCACTTCACATTATTTGTTTCATTACTGGATGAATCAGCATTTTTTGAACGAATCTCTTGAAATAATGATTCAGTGACAAACACTTTTTAACAGTCACTTGTCGCCACCTACTGGTGTAAAAGATGTAATTGAACTATGCTTAATAACTTTTATCCTAGTACTCCTGTGATCATTTGTATTATTGTAACAGAAATAATGATCCTGTGTGGTTCAAAAGACTGTTTGTGAAGCTGTTTCATACCTATCAAGTGTGCCGCACACAAGACAAAACATTTTGATCGCCCCCTGGTGGCTGGCTGCAGTATAGGGCATAAACCCGCCCTCTTCATGTAATCTAATGGGGCGAGCCAGACTAAAAAATCAAATTGCACTTCATATTATTTTTTTCTGAAGATGGTTTCTGTCATTTAAGGTAGTTTTCATCACACAAACCTCACACAGTATGTTCAAGTGTTTGTTTTTCCGATAACCTTTTTCCAATGCGATTGAGTCTGCGGGAATATGGGCGGGACCGCGATACCACCTCACGATTACCACTGCTCAGACTCAAGATGTCATCGCTTATTTCTAAAATATTTTGGCTTTTTTTTTCTACAGTGTAAGGATGTAGAGACACGTCGTACTATGGTTAGCCGTTTAAACTTTTATTAATTTCCAGGAGATGAATTCTTGATATCAACAATTCAATTTTTACTAGTTCAAGTTATAGTTATTGATATCAGGAATAAGATTTATACTAGTAACAATGCTAATTCTTGATATCAGAAATTACATTTCCACTAGTAACAATGCTAATTCTAGATATCAACAATTGAATTTCAACTAGTAAAAACTATAATTCTTGATATCTGTAATTGTATTTTCACTAGTGAAATGTCACCATAGGCTGCCATTCAAAATCAATTGTTGATATCAAGAATTGATTTCTTACTAGTTGAAATTCCAATTTCACATATCAGAAATACAATTCTTGTAAAAACCTTTATTTTTGATATCAAGAATTCAATTGTCACTAGTTGAAATGTCTATTCTTGATATCAACAATTGAATTGCTACTAGTAACAATGTTCATTTTTTATATCAATAATTCCATTATCACTAGTGACAATGTAAATTTCTGATATCATTAATGTGATTGTTCCTAGTAAGAAATACATTTTCAGATATCAAAAATTAACATTTTTACTAGTAGCAATTCAATTGTTGATATCTAGAATAGACATTTTTACTAGTAACCACGTAATTCTTGATATCAGGATTTCACATTTTTACTAGTAACAATGTAATTATTGATATCAAAAATTATATTTCTACTAGTAAGAAATACAAAGCTGATATGTGTATTCGGAATTTCAACTAGTAAGAAATCAATTGATATGAACAATTGAATTTGAATGGCAGCCTATGGTGACATTTCACTAGTGAAAATACAATCACAGATATCAAGAATTATAGTTTTTACTAGTTGAAATTCAATTGTTGATATCTAGAATGAGCATTTTAACTAGTAAAAATGTAATTGTTGATATCAAAAATTGCCATTGTTACTAGTATAAATCTAATTCCTGATATCAATAACTATAATTTGAACTAGTGAAAACTGAATTGTTGATATCAAGAATTCATATCCTGGAAATTAATAAAAGTTAAAACGGCTAGTTGTCCATCTTTTTTTTACCTATTCAGGACAACTGCTCTCTCTGAGTCAGCGGCAGCGCCAATGCAGATGTTCGCTGTATTCGTACTTGTCAAAGGTTTAATAGACATAGCTGAATCACTGTCATTTAGGAATAAGATCGCATGGGTGTTTGAATCGCCATCGACATCTTGTAAGGCTTAATCGTGCAGCTCTAATATTTTAGCTGATCCTTCACCTCATACGCAGCTTCAATAGGAGAGTAATGACATGTAGATCTTGATTCATGTTCTTGTTCTTTAGGGTCTTTACCTGGTCTACAACCCCATCCAGCTTTCTACGCCCCACGCCACAGGTGTCCTCATCCTGGGCCTGATGGGCTACTACATCTTCCGCTCAACCAACCACCAGAAAGACCTTTTCCGTCGCACAGAGGGGAACTGCAAAATCTGGGGTAAGAAGCCCACCTTCATGGAGTGTTCCTACCGATCGGCCGACGGTGGCCTTCACAAGAGCAAACTGATGACCTCAGGGTTTTGGGGAGTGGCTCGCCACATGAACTACACGGGCGACTTGATGGGCTCGCTGGCGTATTGCATGGCCTGTGGTGGAGATCACTTACTGCCCTATTTTTACATCGTCTACATGACCATCCTTCTGGTGCACCGCTGCATTCGTGATGAGCACCGCTGCGGGAACAAGTACGGCAAGGACTGGGAGCGCTACACCACCGCTGTGCCCTACCGTTTACTGCCGAACATCTTCTAGTGCGGCCCACCGTATCCCAGATCACTTTTCAGCCACGTACAGGAAAGCACTTCGCCATGTTGTTTTCTGTGGCTCTTTGTGCTTATTTTATAACAGCTAGCTCTTTTATGGGAGTGTGGGTGGAAGGTTTTACAAAGATTATTTTGCCTTTTAGTGAGTGAGTGAGTGAGTGTACATTTACTATATCAGTATAATATTATCAAGGTGACACTACATTAAAGAATGACACTACAGAATGAAAAAGATACTGTTCTCAACTCAAATATTAATAAGCTCTATCTGTTTTTCAGATAGATAGAGAGATAGAGAAGATAGCTCATTATTGTTCTGGATGTAAATAAGTCTATAAGTCCAGAAATGCTCGGACTGCAGCTCATCATTTCTATTCATGTTTTTTCTACCAACCAAACTACTGAAATAAAAGTTTCTCACTTTGTCTTTGGTTTTTCTCCTGGTGAAAACCTTTTATTAAAAAGGTGGAAATCGTAAAAATAAAAAATAAAAAAATCAGTGCAAGTAAATTTGTTCACAAGTGTTCAGTAACACGTTTGCTTTACTAAACTATGTTTAATGCATTAATTACGCCTTTTAATGCACCTTATAATGCATTAATAATTGTAACCACACTTTATCTATTCATTGAACACACCTTTAGAAAGTATAATGCACTAAAACACATGACAAACAACCAATTTCAGATGTAACAACGAATCTGCAATATATTATAATGAATTTTAGCTTTGGTCACAATTATTTATTAAAGATATAATGCATTATAAAGTACATTATGTATACCTTTAATGCATTATGCATCAAGGCATTTGTAAGTCGCTTTGGATAAAAGCTTATGCTAAATTATTAAATATAAATGCAAGTAAAGTGTTACCAAAAGTTAAAATTCATTCAGTATTAAATTACTAAATGTTGACATTACTTGCATAAAAAAAAAAAAATGTTAATGCACACATCCTCAGTTTAAGTTGAAGTATGATGACACAGCAGCAGGTGGAGTCAGAGACTTTCATTTAGCACAGATACAAGCCTGACACAAGAACACACAGTCACAGGCATTTAGTTTATCTTGCATATAATAATACACTTGAAACAGGTTCACATTAATTATATACCACTGGAACTTTCTCAAGCAAATGATTGATTTTGATCGCTGAACCATGAGCTCGGTCATTCCTGGATGGATAGCCCAATAAAATGGGATAATATATTATCCCAAACACATCAATCACACCTCCTGCTCTGAAAAAAACACACAAAAAAACAGACCAAGATTCATAAATACACAATACACTCTCTCCTACACACTCGTACTTGACGAATTGGATCATGAATCTCTATATTTTAGAACAGAGCCCTGACATACTTGAAAAATGTCCATCGAAACATCGAACTCCATATTAATATCCAAATGACAAGAAATCCCCTGCAAATGTCAATATACTGACATGTATCTGTGGTGCAGGTAATAAGTCAACGTTTTAATGTTATTTTGTGGAGCACACGATAAGATTCTTCACACTGACTATAATGGACATAAGCATGTTATGGTAATGGGGTTTGCATTGATTTCCCACTTTATCTTTCTTACAAAGCTAATAGAGAACAATAGAGAAGGCGAAATGGCTGTGCAGAGGTTGATGGATGGATGAATGGGCGTCAGAGAGAAGGGAAATACATCTTCATTTGTTTTACTTGTGGTGGCGATTCCTGAATGTCTTTGAAAAGCAGATGACAACATGGACAAGACCAAACTGAGCACATGTACTGAGTGCTGTCTAATGCAAGCTTCACTATTACTATTGCTCACATTTACTATTTTGCTATTAATTATATTTCAAACCATGCGGCTTGTTGAAGAGAAATGTCCCATTATAACTGCCTAGCACCACCCAAAACACCCTTGCATTAGGCATTCGTTTTGCATGGTCAAGTATTAAAAAAAAAAAAGAATAATTCAAAAACCTCATATTTATCTGGAATTGAACTGTTGCAGACATTTTCTGATGAAATGCAAAATATATATGAGTGACCAATGAGAATGCAGTCCCTTCAACACTACATTATTTCCTTGTTTTTATCTGACATGCACGTTACAATGAGCAAAGGTTAAATCTGTTAGAAAGCTAATAAAGAAAGGAAGAAATGAGGGTTGGGTTTTTTGGTGCGTGGGAGTTTACACAACCTTGTTAGTGGTTTGGCTTATTTTCAGAGAGAAATTAAAGAGAGAATCGATCAATAAAAATAGTTTTGTGTACACGCTCTGGAGATTTTCCCACACAGATACGGCTGGTGTGAGAGAAGGCGTTGTTGGCTATATTTGGTTTCATGTGACCTTGAATTGTCAACACACACAAACACAAAAAATCCCCTCCATCTCCACCTTATGTGTGACAATGCTTTACTCATAGTCTGACAAGTGGCGTTCAGACGCTCCCACTCTTCCATCATGCTTTGTCCACCCTCTCTCTATGCTTTTGTCAGGTGCGAGCTCTGTGTCTATCTCTTGAGGAATGATCAGAAAGGGCAGACTAAACAGACCTGACACCATGACCCCAAAGGTCACCAGACTGCTCCTCTAAGACTCCACCCTGTGTTAAACAATACCACACACACGAGTCTGGCTGTGATCGAAATCGCCACCCTGTACCCTCATTCACTATTCCCTACATTACTGCACTAATATAGTTGAGTTGAAGGAGCGAATGAAAACGAGTGAGTGAATTCGGACACTGAGTGCGTCGGAAGAACTGACGCTTTTGCATAGTTTGTGGCTGTCGTTTAATAATCATTGAAGCTTAGCAGCTATAATGAAAAGATTTATCTGAACTCTGTCATGGAAACTAGCATAAACTTAATTAAACTATTTAATAATCAATCAAAAAGGATTTTATACCTGTATGTTATTATGCTGTAGCCATATTGGACCAGTGGTTTGGAGAATTACAGTTTTTCTCGATTGTTTACACACATTTTCTGGTACTTGAGACACAATGACCACAACATGTAACTCATTCACCAACCCCCTGAACCAATCCTGCTAAACTACAAGCACAATTCCTGCTTTACACTCAGATTGCAGTTCTAAAACACACCTTTTTCAAAACACTACACACAATTCTCTGCTTTTGGCACTATTTTCATGCAGAAAATCTCTTGTTTTCACAAGGAACACACTGCCATTCAGATATGCACACTGACTCATCACATGGGCAAACACCCGTCACACAGTTTTACAATTAGCAATCAGAGCTTTAGCATAAAAGAGCAACAGGTGAGCTCTTCAATGGAGCAATGGATGCCAACATTGGATTTTTTTAATTTTATTTTTTACTGTAACTGTATAGTCAATTCTTCTGTTGTTTTGTATGTAGACCACTGTATGTCCTACTTTGTGTTGGTTGGGATGTACACGGTGTATATTGTTTTTGTGGGAAAAATAAAATATATTTGTTACCGTGTATTTGTGTGTTCTGAGTATGAAAACAATATTCTCAAATATTTTACAGCACACTTATGTATGTACTGTCTGTAGTAAGAGAACACTGAACAAAAAAAAGGCCTAAGTCATTATGATGAATGGAGAAGAAGTGTTTTGCATTCATTATAGTGTTTTACACTGCACATCAGTGTTCAACTGGTTCTTATAAGTGTCTATTCATATGATGGTTTGTGTGTGTCATTTGAAAACAAAATACCATTTTGAGAAGAAATAACATTGTTTTGAATGTAAAGTTTCATTTTGCAGGAGAATTGAGTTGATTTGCCCATTGTGTGTGTTTTTTTGGATTTGTGTGCAGTGGCGGAGCCAGAGGGGGGTCCGGGGTGGCACTGGACACCCCTGACATGCGATTGGCCACCCCGGGTGCCACCCCAAAATTTTATTTGCTACTGGCAGTTGCTGATGCTGATTAAAAAAAAAAAAAAAAAATTACGTTCGCCGGCAACGCGGCGCGCGCGCAGTTTTCAAACGGACGAGCAGAGGACGAGAGATAGTTGCAAGATACCGAACTTCACCGAATAAGAAAACATCATATTTGAAGTAAGTTTTTAAGGTTTAGCATCAGGGGGGTTTGCTCCGAATACATTCGGCCTAATACACGCATATACAGTAGGCTACCTTGCCGTGTGTAGCCTACGTTACAGTATACAAATGTTCTAGCTAATGTGAGGATAGGAGATCAAAACGCAGGCAAAGAAGAGCAGAAACAAGCGATATCATAATGCGATTACTATAGGACTGTGAAGCTTTATGGGTGTAGGGTGTTGATGGACTCGAGCTGTGTTTTGATCATCATTAAATCTGATCTAGATGTAGTCTTTGATAAAAATGCGATTTTCTCAGCTTTTTGCTCATGTTGCTTTTTATGAAACTTGCCAACATTCAAGTGTTGATAAACAAGTAGGCCTAATAAAAACTCAGTGAGTGTTTTAGCGCAATTTTCTCACCTCATGGGATCACAACACTAAGAGATAGTAAATCTTTTCCTGGATTTTTTTTGTGCGTTCCCGAGATTAGACCTTCCTTAACATAATGCCGAAAACCCGAAGTCTCTAGGTGGTCTGGTTGAGGAGTAGATAGAAGTGCAAGATTGGTGCGCACAGACAGAACAGAAATCATGAGTTAACCAGCGCAATTTGTCCGGTGGAAAATTGCGCTAAAAAGACGCACGAAGCTAGAATTTTTTTTTTTAAAGCACAGGGTCTGTTCTTTCTTATGTTCAGATATTCATACAACAAAATATTCTGGGGTGCCATGAAATTGTGAAAATTACCAAAAACACCATTTTTTTTTTTATACTGGAAAGAGTTAAGATAAAAATATTTTTACAGTAATAAGCACAAACATAGTCCAGTCATTTTATGAAAAAAGGTTTAACAAATTGCAACAGAAGCAAACTCAAATCATTTTGTATCCTCAATATGTCCTGAGTAAGGAAAAAAAGTCCAGAAGAATCCCATTAGGGGAAAGTTTTGAAAACTGTTTCTGGGGATTCACTTTTTATTTTACCTAGGCTACCTTTAGTCTTCAGCATTTTCCTTAACATTGTCTCCTGTTCTTCCCTCAGACTCGTCCCCCAGACACAGTCCCACAGACCCAGCCCCAAACCCAATCTCTTAATAATTAATAAAGGCTGGTTTCTAAAGTACTTCTTCCTGCCTCTATGTATTAATGTTCATGGGTAGCCGTAATGGGTTCCATTCAGACCTTAACATTAAGTATTTTACTGTTATATGTCAACAAGATTCAACAAGACATTTTCTCCTGGCTATATCCAATGTTTAGACCTGTTGTGGTATTTATGCAAATTATCACATACATAATTAGATTATGCACCATTTGTCCATGTTAACAACCAATTTAAAAAAAAACTTGTAATACATTTTTTGTTTGTCTTGATGCAAGTAACTCAGTAATTTTCATGGTGATATCTAAAGGTTACAATTTTTACCCTATTCACGTAAGAAAAAGAATGAATAGGCGTATGAATAGGCTATATTTGGGTCTTTTTCAGAATGGGATTCTTCAGGACTTGTTTTTCCTTACTCAGGACATATTGAGGATACAAAATCAGTTGAGTTTGCTTCTGTTGCAATTTGTTCAAGGTTGACCCCCATTTTGGCTTAAAATGACTGGACTAACAGGCAGATCAGACCCCAGCCCTTGCATCACCACTGGCTAGTCAGAGTCAGTGTGGTCAGACTTCAGAACCATCAACAGCTCAGAGCATCTACCAGACACAGGCAGTCAATCACATACCAAATTCAGGAATTTAAGTTGAGAAGATTTTGCCAGATTAAAAGGATAGTTCACCAAAAAATGAACACAAAAAAATAATCATAAATTAAATAATTATAATTAGAAAGATGTTCAACACTTATAGACACAAACAGAGTGACCCAATTCCTTCCATAAGCTTTTCCACTGTCTGTCTGTCTGTGTGTGTGTGTGTGTGTGTGTGTGTGTGTGTGTGTGTGTGTACTGTGTACCCCCGCAAGTAGCAGTGGCCACCCCCTGGCCACCCCATGTATAAAACTCTAGTTCCGCCACTGATGCTTTCAGAAAATGTGTGTAAACAATCGAGAAAAACTGTAATGGATGGATGATTCAGTTGTGAGCGCCATCTTCTGGTGAGACGCGGGAATTCATTCGCCTCGCAACTCTCACAGTGTATTATGGATATTCTCTAGCCGTTGAGCGCATAGACATCATATAATATCTATGGTTGAGCGTACATCGGTTGTACACTTGTTATTGCGGTGCATTGTGGGATTGAATGAGTGCACTCGATAACGTCCACTATGGTTTCGGACACCACTAAAAATGTCTGTTCCCTCATATAGTGCCCTATTTAAGGGTATAGGGGCGATTTCGAACACAGCCTATGTGAAATATCGAAATTGTTTTTCATAGATGGCTATGAGACACAACGCTCTAAAAACGCGGCACTCAAAAAGATGCTTATCGAGACGCGTATTTTCTAGGGGTGTAACGATACCCTCACGTCACGATTCGATACATATCACGATACCGAACTCACAATACGATATTATTGCGATACTCCAAGACATATAGTAAAATGTTAATAAAAATTTGTACTGTTGATTAAAATGCTAAATTTGGTTTTACATTGTGTGTGTAAATGAATAGGCTTGGACATAGGCTTGGTGCTGGAAACCCAACGCACAGGACAACAGAGACACCAGAATAACAATATTCATGATTCTGAAGCTGAAAACAGAATTATTTTAGACAAATATGCTTGCGCTCTTTCACTGACTAGATATATTTAAAATAATGTACTGTAGGCCACTTTTACTGGTAACATCAGACATCTGGCATTATCAGGACCCACAAATATTCCCCCATTGCATTATTATAGATTATATTCAACATTATATATAGCAGTTTAAGGTAGTACTGACACTAAAACTCTGAAAACTTGAATTTGTTCACGCACAGTAATTTTTATTTTGGGTGAACTATCCACAATACATATTTTCACTATCCACGATACATACTGTTGCATTTTTGTATTGCGATTTATTGAAACACGATATATTGTTACACCCCTAGTGTTTTTCCATTGCGCTTTTTCCCCACTGTCCGCGTCTTTTTTTCCGTTTTTCAAAGAAAAAACGCTTTCTGTGTGAACCAGCTCTAAGCAGAAATTGCCAAACAGGCTAAGTATTTCCATCATGTCTAGACCTTATGCAAATACAGCGGTACCTTAATTCCAGGTAAGATAACCATCTAATTTCAAACTAGCCTAAACAAGATAGGCCTACCACACATATCAGACAAGATACCACACTGAGCAGAAAACGGGAAAAACAAATAGCATGTCTATAGCCCAGAAATAGACGTATTTTTTAAACGATGCAATAGACAAAAAGCATAAATGATCAATACAAGAATAATGTTTGAAAGGATTAATCATAGAAATAACCTTAAAGAATAATCATACGCATATCTTTTTCTTTTACACCATGTTTAACAAGATTTCATTTTTAACATGAATGAGTATGAATAATTTTTACTTTTTATTTGCATTTGTTTGGTTCTTTGTTCATCCTCAAACAATTATTTTATTTTTATTATTAAGAGGTTTTCACAAGAGTTAACTGTAAACTGCAAACATTAAACTTTGCTGAAATTAAATGTCTTTAACTGGAAGTGTTCTGTTAACTCTGCTAAACTATAATTACTAAAACTAAATATATAAAAACTAAATAGAAATGTGTTCACAAAATAAAAACTAAACTAAAACTAACAACACCATTAATGAAACTAACTAAAACTAAACAAAAATTTATAGGAAATTAGAAAATGATATTAAAATAAAAACAAATTTAAAAATGCACAACTATAATAACCTTGCTGATTAGATGATAACGGTGGATAACACATGAGGATCAGCTGAGCGAGTGTGTGTGTGTATGCGTGCGTGCGTGTGTGTGTGTGTGCATGTGAGAGGGAGAGAGAGACAGAGAGAGAGAGAGAGAGAGAGAGAGATCAACCCTGGTTCATGACAAAAAGGTTAACCACCTACATTAAACCCGACCATAAACCTACTGATAGTGTTAACAAAAGAAAACATGAGATGAAAACACATTTGCGGAAGTAACCATGCCATTTTAATTTGCTTCTACAAGCCTCCCAGACAGCAGCATAGTGTCGGCCCAGATCCGGCCCACATCTGGCACACATGGCTTCCACACGGCCTGATCTGGGCCGACACTATGCTGCTGTCTAGGATTTGAGCTCTTTTATCATGACTCGTGTTGGACAATCGCATTTCAGCTGGAAACTGCATTGAATTGTATGTAGATACTTTTTTGGGAATTTAGGTAGATACTCGTTTTCCAATGAGCCCATGTATATTTATCTGAGCTAAAGTATATTCATTTTATAGCTCTATTGTCACATCTGTTCCACATTTTTGCAGCTTCTTTGGAATCTTAGAAGAATAATCTTACAAAGTTGAATTCAGTTGCATCAATTATGTAATGCATATCTCAATGGTTCATCTGATCTGGTGTTTCCCAAGAATAGCAGAGTGCCTGAGACCTCAGTTTGGTGAGGCTCTTAGCCCTCGGGTTGCTCCAGGCGGATTATCCCTACAATTAGTGCACTGAAAGCTTGAAAAAGCATCTGCTAGGTGGCAAGTAACTGGTCAAGTGTTTAGGCATGTGGCATTTAGTGTGGAATGTTAGTGGGTCAGTAAACTAGTAACCCAGAGATGATGTCAGATGATAATAGATGGTCTCTGTGAGGGTTGGAATGTGGCTCGGATAAAGACCTGGCACTTGGATCTGGTCTGGGATACAGTAAGTCACACTGTTGGCCGACTCACTGTCATGCTCATCCGTGGAGATACATTGTGCAAACAGGTGAAAGTGAGCTTCTGTCACCATGGCGGAGTAAAACACATCATCATATTTCTCAAAAATGTGTCGGTATTTTCCTGTCACACAAAATGCACACTGCATACATGCGCACACACACACACACACACACACATACAAACACACACACATACAAACACATTTGGATTATAATAGAGGAAATTACATTGTTTTTTTAAAAGAAATTAACACTTTTATTCAGCAGGGATGCATTAAATTGATCAAACATGACAATGCTAATGTTTACACTGTTAACAATAAATTCTACTTCAAATAAAAGCTGTTCTTTTGAACTTTCCATTCAAAATAATCCTGTAAAAAAAAAAAAAAAATCATGGAGGATCATGTGACACTGAAGACTGGAGTTAGGATGCTGAAAATTCAGCTTTGATCACAGGAATAAATGAAAATTTTAAATATATTACAATATAGAAAAGAGATTTGTGTGTGTGTGTGTGTGTGTGTGTGTGTGTGCGTTTTAAACTAACACCTTGAGCTTAATTTCTTTACAAAATTATCTTCTTCTCTTATCTTCTCCACAATAGTCCTAAAGAGAAAAAAAATATTTTAAAAATAAAAATATTTGTAATTATTTTAATTGGAGCATAAAATTTCACATTGCTGGATAATGCTGTCACTGGTTTAAATGTCACATCATATGCGATCATACTATATGAAAACCAAATAAATACATATTCTATTATTTACATCATTCATTCAACGAATATGGTTTTACCATTATGGTTGTGTCCAAAGATATTACTATGTTGTTTTGTCAAAAACCCTTATTGTAAGAGACATTTAGAAAGGCCGCACAGATTCCATAACACATATTCGTATATAAAATGTCCTCTCTGTAACCTTTTGTTGCTCTTCTTTAAGCACACTCGATGTTCTGGATATGGAGGAGTGACTTTTATTCATCTTTGTGTTAAACGCAGGGTCACGTTCAGGGTGCGGTCAGTGGGAGTTTGTGTATTTCTGTCTTTTTCCATAGCCTACACTCTTTATCACTCCTTCTACATCTCCCCTCCCTCCATCACTCTTTCTCTCTCAGTTGGGAACAGGTGGAGAGATTTCTGAGGGACGTCGGCTGGCATCTGTGGTGGCGACTGATAGACATATTTACACAGGAATGGAAGGGGACTATGGGGATGGGCAGTGTGGGCGTAATGGTCAGCTGTCCACATGGGCCGGTGAGAGAAAATGTGTCTCGGACTGAGACTGACCGCTTGTGGAGGTTGGCAGAGGAAGCTGGCAGAAAGGTCAGCGGGCTTGTCTTTACACCTCACGTCCTAGAATAGCAGACTTTGGCTGTGATCCTGACTGTGTGCGTAGGAAGCCCATGATAGTCTTAAAGGGATAGTTCACACAAAAAATTTAATTCTGTCATCAATTACTCACCTCATGTCATCCCAAGCCCATTTTTGTTCATCTTCGGAACATAAATCAAGATATTTTAATGAAATCTGAGAGATTTATGTCCCTTTGAAAGATCCAAAACTCTAATGGTTCAAAACATTTGGTTATACTTGAAAATTTAAAGAGGTGATTGATTATGATTTCACTTTTCTAACTTTAGTTAGTGTGTAATGTTGCTGTTTGAGCATAAACAACATCTGCAAAGTTACAACGCTCAAAGTTCAAAGCAAAGGGAGATATTTGCTTTTAAAGAAATCGATTTTTAAGGACTACAACAAACAGCTGGTCGGGACTACAATGAGATTCTTCACGGGTTGGTTATGTCACTAACCCTAAAATTTACATAAACCCCGCCCCCCGGGAACGCATTTATAGATTATCATGACAGAATATGCTAATCAGTGACTTGAAGATAGTTAACTCCACATCAGCTACATAAATTCATCAACTAACCATTCAGAAATGTCCTGTTGCTTCTACATGTTGTCTCTTCTTCTTGAGTCTCTCCATCACTGTCTGACTCCGGTTTGAACATAAAAGACTAAAAGTTTTTCAAATGTTCAGTGCATGTCTGCGTGAGGAAATCGGAGCTGCTAACACACACAAGCTCTTGAAGCTCCGCCCTCTGTGCCGGGAGCAGCAGCTCATTTGCATTTAAAGGGACACACGTAAACGGTGTGTTTTTGCTCACCCTCAAAAAGTGACAATTTTAACCCCAATCTGGGGTATTTTGAGCTAAAACTTCACATACACACTCTGGGGACATCAGAGACTTATAAAGGGCATTACAGGACACATTTAAGGTAGCAACTGACCTCATGTTTTTATGTTGAATTAGGAGGAAATTTTTACAGTGTGCTTTTATGTGTATGTTTTTTATTCACTAAAAAGAATCAGGTTATAAGAGTCATTTGTAAGAAAGTCTGGGTGAAATGAATCATTCATTCTAATCTGACTGAATCGTTCACACTGTAGATTCAACAGCAGCATTCTAGTTATTATAGGTATCTATATCTAGGTATTTTAGTGAGCTGTTAACTGAAGAATTCACGTGCCAGAACCCAGAAAAACAAAACTTCATTCAGTTCTGGTATTTTCTCCTAAGAACCGGTTCATAATCCCAACCCTAAGTAAAGTCCATCAGCACAATAAAAAAGAAAAAGTGCATATGTAGTCACAAATGTGCACAATATTAAAAAGAAACATTCTGTTTCACCCAGAATAAAACACAAACAGAATCTAAGTTAACAATCAAATAAACTTAAATGCCCTGCAGAAACATTTGCACGATCAGCATCAATAATGGCAAACCTAATCATGTCTGCCCATTAGCCAGAGGGTCCTATAAGAGAAAACGTTGTTAAAACAATGACGTGCGCTGTAAAGTCCCATTCGCTCAACGCTCTTTGACTTGAGCCAAACCATTAAAACTCACATGCTAGAGGCCCATTACAAATCCATAACCCAGACTACACCCCTCCTCCCGGCCCAGCATTATTCTCCTGACTCAGCCTTCTTCGCTCACACAAACCCTCCTCGCCATTGTCATCATCATCATCATCACCATCATCAGTGCTTTTACAGGCCTGGCTTCCTCTGTTTCCCGTGGTGACTCTTAACTGTGTGAGCTCAATGCCTATTCAGAGGCCTTTTTGTCTACGCTCTTCCTACAGGATTTCTTTTTTTTTTTTTTTTTTTGCTTTTCCTTTTCTCCATCTATGTTGACTTGGCCCACTTCTTACAGGCCTGAAATGTGAGTGAGTGAGTGAGTGAGTAAATTAATATTTATAAATATTTTTTTTCTTCATTATTAGTTTTAATTTCTTAGTGTTATTTTATTTATTTATTTATTTTTATTGTATAGTGTTATTAATGCTTTGGCAATGCAATGAGATGAGTGAGTGAGTGAGTGAGTGAGTGAGTGAGTGATTTAGTGAGTGTGTGTGTGTGTGTGTGTGTGTGTGTGTGTGTGTGTGTGTGTGTGTGTGTGAGTGAGTGTGTGAGTGAGTGAGTGAGTGAGTGAGTGTGTGTGTGTGTGTGTGTGTGTGTGTGTGTGTGTGTGTGTGTGTGTGTGTGTGTGTGAGTGAGTGAGTGAGTGAGTGAGTGAGTGAGTGAGTGAGTGAGTGAGTGAGTGAGTGAGTGAATGAGTGAGAGAGTGAGTGAGAAAGTGAGTGAGTGAGTGAGTAAGTGTGTGTGTGAGTGAGAGAGAGAGTGAGTGAGTGAGTGAGTGAGCGAGCGAGAGAGTAAGTGAGGGAGGGAGGGAGGTTGGTTGTCCAGAGAGAGATAGGTTTACATTTGTGAGTGAGGGGAAACATTAAAAGTAGTGAGGGGATCTAAACAAACTGTTGAGCAAAGATATATGGAGAGTCCAAGAGCAGTGTAAATAAACAGAGCTGCTACACTGCAAAAAATCCTGTTATTAATCAGTACTGTATATTTGTCTTGATTTCATTATGTGAAAAGAAAGAGCCAATCTAGAGCTCATTATTAGATATTTGATTGCAGAATATTGTGTCAACATTGTGTCCAGTCAGAATTAAATATTTGAGAGAGCCATGTAAAAAAAAAAATGTGCTGAATATGTAAGTGTATTTTGCTCGTTCAATTGGCATATATTGGTAGATAATGTAATTATTAAATAAAACCTTTTTCTTTCCAGTGCAAACTGAATGTAATGTTTTTGAACACTTAGATGAAATTAGATGAAAGTAATATTAAGTTTAAATTTATATTGAATGCAATTCGCTAAACTTTATCGATTTTTTTATAGAAGGAGGTTGTTCCCCAAAATCTCGCAATACATGGCCCCGGTCATCCTCTCCTTAATACAGTGCAGTCGCCCTGTCCCATGTGCAGAAAAACACCCCCAAAGCATGATGCTACCACCCCCATGCTTCACATGGTCATTGGCAAACTTAAGACGGGCCTTGACATGTGCTGGTTTAAGCAGGGGAACCTTCCGTGCCATGCATGATTTCAAACCATGACGTCTTAGTGTATTACCAACAGTAACCTTGGAAACGGTGGTCCCAGCGCTTTTCAGGTCATTGACCAGCTCCTCCCGTGTAGTTCTGGGCTGATTTCTCACCTTTCTTAGGATCATTGAGACCCCACGAGGTGAGATCTTGCATGGAGCCCCAGTCCGAGGGAGATTGACAGTCATGTTTAGCTTCTTCCATTTTCTAATGATTGCTCCAACAGTGGACCTTTTTTCACCAAGCTGCTTGGCAATTTCCCCGTAGCCCTTTCCAGCCTTGTGGAGGTGTACAATTTTGTCTCTAGTGTCTTTGGACAGCTCTTTGGTCTTGGCCATGTTAGTAGTTGGATTCTTACTGATTGTATGGGGTGGACAGGTGTCTTTATGCAGCTAACGACCTCAAACAGGTGCATCTAATTTAGGATAATAAATGGAGTGGAGGTGGACATTTTAAAGACAGACTAACAGGTCTTTGAGGGTCAGAATTCTAGCTGATAGACAGGTGTTCAAATACTTATTTGCAGCTGTATTATACAAATAAATAGTTAAAAAATCATATATTGTGATTTCTGGATTTTTTTTTTTAGATTATGTCTCTCACTGTGGACATGCACCTACGATGACAATTTCAGACCCCTCCATGATTTCCAAGTGGGAGAACTTGCAAAATAGCAGGGTGTTCAAATACTTATTTTCCTCACTGTAAGATGTCCCTGTCCTGGCATATTGCATTACTAAATTCCTTCCCATCCCCAATGTACTGTACATGTACTCAGTTTACATAATTTTAGTGCATTCTATGGGACAATTTGGGATGCCGATCTTTTGCACTTTTGCGTTTGAGTAAATAGCATGTACAATGTTTTTGATATACTGCAGTCTGTCTTCATTTCGCTGTAGAGCAGCAGTAAAACCTCATAATACTGAGAGAGATCCTCATAACCATCTCCATGGAAAAGGGAAATCCCATCCACAACACAGAGCCTAGCTTTGTAAGTATTCCAGACTGGCTCTGTCTCTAAAGGTCTTCTGAAGGACAGCCAGAGAAGATTTATTCGGTGTCAGACAGAAATATAACATCCTCCAGCTGGTGACGCATCAGACCATCAGTCAGTCAGACGTCAGGCTGTGATTGGTGCAGGATGTGGAAGGGGGAGGGGTTTGGCAACAGTGGGCCCGTTCTAATACGTAATCACTCAGATATGACACTGCATGTGCTCTTTACACTGCTGCTGTTTCTGGACGCTCTGAATGCCAATGGCTTTGAGACGGATGCCAAGTGCCAGCTGCAGCTTTGAATGACGTGCAAAAGCCAGAACAAATCAGCACAACCCACTAGACTCTTGGCTAATAATGAAATGTTTGCTATATTACAAGTGACGCCACTTAAAATGTGCAGTAAGTAATTTTCGCTTGTTGAAGCAATAGTGGTCCTGAACTATATACTGCAGGGTTCACCAATCTCTGTCCTGGAGGGCCGCTGTCCTGCAGAGTTTAGCTCCAACCCCAATTAAACACACCTGAACCAGCTAATCAAGGTCTCACTAGGCATACTAGAAACTTTCAAACAGGTGTGTTGGAGCTGGTTGGAGCTAAACTCTGCAGGGACAGCGGGCCTCCAGGACCGAGATTGGTGAACCCTGGTATACTGACAAATAAGGGTGGATGCAGCTAAATCTAACATTTTGGTTACAGGATAACAACGCTCTTTCACAGAAATTTGCTGTGAAATTATAAAGCGAATAGTAATCTACGGGTCATGTGATCTCAAAATTGTCCAGCCTTGTGTACAATACAACTTTTTCTACGGTAGGCATCTGATATAGAGTCTTTATTTCATATGAGTGTACACTATTTTTGTCAGAAGTAAAATAATTTCTTTAGGTGTAAATTAAGTGAAAAACAAAGCACTTTTACTTTAAATATAATCAAGTCACACAAAATGTTTGCTTGTGGTTTGAGTGGTTTTGTACTTTGGTTTACTGTGGCTGAAATTCATTACGTGACACTAAGTACTATGAGTGTTGCCCATTATTTCATAAGTGAGGCCCTTTTACTGCAGACGGTTTCTCTCTCAGGGCCTCGACCTCTCCAGGCCTCAGGAAAACTATCCTTCAGTTTTTTATTTTTTTTATTTTTTATAGTATTTTAAGATGTGATGTACACCACATGCATAATGAATACAACTAGTCAATGTCACAGTGTATCTTAATTGATAATGCAACAGTTCCCCTGAGGTGAAAATTTATATTTTAATTTTGTTTATATGTCTATGAGGTGAAACCATGTACAAATTCATAAGTCGACACCATTGCTGAGTATTTTCTCCTTAAAACTGCAGTGAACCAAAGACAGTCTCAAAAACACGGTTTGAAATCGCTGGTGTTTCTGACGTCACAAACTACCTTGTAACCAATCAGATCAACGTGTGATCGCCAACGAGTGGATCTTTGAGCTGAGTGAGTGAGTGGAGGCGGGGCTCATTTGCATATTCATAGAACCGCGTATACTAAATGAGGCAAGGGTGTCGAGTTACATTCAAGATATTTTAAGGCATGATGAATATTTTTTTTTTTCAAGGAAATAACTTTAAATATGTAATTTGGTGACCAGATGAGTTTTAAGGGATAAAATTATTGACTATAGGGGACTTTAAAATGCCTCGCGAATGGGTTAAAATGGGGTTTCAGTCGAACCAACACACGCTACATCTTATTAATGCACAGGATATATTAATGGCCTTTTTCATGAGAGAGAGAGAGTATGGCTTGGCAGCAATTCACAGATTAACAAGTATTCAAACCATGTGCCACATGAGAGTCTCAGTGACACACAGGAAAGGTGTGGCCTCTATAAAGAATATGTGCTTTGCTGGACCCCTGAGACTTCACATAAGTACTCCTTTAAGTGGAAGCATTAACATGACGCCGCAATACCTCTTAGACACTTGTGTGATGTGGAACACTGATGTGAGCCTGATTTATGAATGTAATGTATGACATCAGACACTAAGGACCCACAACATTCAGTTGGAGATGTGTTTGTTGGTCTTCATCACATTATGACATTATGAAGAAAAAAAAAAGGTTCAGAGTTCTATATAGAACCCTAGGGCTCTTGACTCGATTTTAAAGAACCCTTTATGCTAAAAAGGTTCTATATAAGGAGAAATGTCCTAAATGATTGCATAATACTTTATTGTTTAATTAAAGTTCATTGGTTCTTACAGAAAGCTCAAATGTGCTGTAAATAGAGAGTGAGAAAAAACCTGAGAAATAACCTTTCATGAGAAATAATGGGAACACTTTACAATAAGGTTACAATAAGGTTAATGCATGTTAGTAAATAAAAATACAGCTGTTCATGTTAGTTCTGTCACGGTTCATCGATCCGTGTGTTCATTTTGTGTATCTGTTGGTTGTTGTGGGTGTGGGGTCTGAGTGTGTAGTGCTTGTTTGTTGCTTAGTAACCAGCTGATCACTTAATCAGTCCGCAGCTGCAGCTAGTTACTTCTGCTGTTAGCTGCCTATATCTAGCGGGAGTGATTATTGCTTGGTGTCGGTTCGTCACTCTTGTTTGTGCTCTCTTACCCAGTTCCGGTGCCTGAGTTTCCTTACCGAGTTATTTCCTCGATCTCGTCTATGTTTCCAGACTTCTGGAGATCGTTTGGATTTCTCCTCATCCAGTTCCAGTTTGGCATCCGTGCTGGGTTTATTCATATCACTCATCCTCTCCTGAGAATTTGTATCCTGGTCGCCCGCCCGCTACACGTGGTGTTTTGAGTATTATCCCTGTTTCAACCTGTCTTCAATAAACTGCTTGCTTGCATTTGGATCTACGACTCTCATTCTGACAAGTTCACAGTGCATTGACTTATGTTAACAAATACAACCTTTGATTTTAATAACGTATTAGTAAATGTTGAAATTAATATTAACTAACATTCATAAATGCTGAAGAAGTATTGTTCACTCTTAGTTAATGTTAACTAAGGTAGTTAACTTATGAACCTTATTGTAAAGTATTACAGAAATAACCTTTCATTTTTCATCCTCATCATTGCACACAAGAGGCGGACAGTGGCAGTCAAAAGCTTCACTGATGTTTCATTGGAGTATTTTTATTGCTGTGTGACAGTTGCTATTGTGGCATCTCTCAGTGTGTTTACTGTAGTTACAGTTCCTCTATTAGAAACTATAAGCCAGTGGAGGTTGAGAGGTCTGGATGTGTCTTTGTGTACTTAGTTACATTCATTTAGGGAATAATTTGTGTCCAAGAACATCCTCATTTGGAAATTCTTTTTTCTTTTTTTTTTAGGTTTTGAATTCATCTATAGTAGTTATAATAGATGAATTAAAGTAATTAAACAGTGCACTTTTTTTTTTTTTTTTTGCAAGAGTATAAAACAATAAATGTCTATGATATGACAGCATCTGGTAATTGATCTCATATGATATGCTAAGTAACTGCCTGTGTGATGCTTAGTTTGCTCAAATCAGTGTGTTACCAGGGCTGCTCATATCCTGACAAACATAATCTGCACCATAATGGCCAGCGAAGAGGTTGTTAAGACGAAGAAGCGCTGGAAACGGACGGCAGGGTGGAGATACAGATGAATGCTTCTCTGGTAACCAGCGGCAGGAGGAGTCTGTCTGTCTGTCACCTCTCTGTGCTCGGCTTTCGCTGTCTCCACCATGATCTGTGTTCTCCTCATTCAACTGCACATAATCCTCAGAAAGTATTGCTCACTCAGCTCTTTCCACATAATCTTAGACAGTGGGTTTCATTTCATGGGACCAACCAGAAATGATTTCAAGCTGTGTGTAACAGCTGAGTGCGATTCGGTCACTCCAAAATGTCTGGGGACGGCGGAAGGTCATTTTGATTGTGGTTTCAATGAAACTGCACATGTTAGTGGCGTTGTGTCGCAGAAGACTAGTTAAAAGAAAAGCTGAAAATGTCCTTTTGAGCATGACCTTTTGATGAAGCATCATAAAATAACAGTGAATTACTCATAGTTAAAGACGCAGTGATAGGGACGCAAACAGCATTTTTTCACAACAAGCTTCTGTTTATGTCTGTTGATCAATGTTTATGTGCAATTAAAAGCCTAAATTGATCACATCTCTTCAGAAGCCTTGGATTAAACCGCTATGGATTACAATGGCTTTATATACTTCAAAGGTGGTGTATGTAATTTCTTTGACTGTACTAAAGCATAAAAATACCATAATATGTTTCAGATATTTAGGAAACATGCTGAGATCACATACTTGTTTCTCTGAAAAACACTGCTAAAGCCAGTTATTCTACTTTGAAATGTGCGTTCTGCGTTCTGTGTCTGAATGTCTGTTTTTGTTTTGGTCCGTGTGATTCGCCCACTGCCAATTCACCCAGTAGTATTTCGACACGCCGGGTTGCCAGTTAGTGGAAAACTGTGTATTTCAGCCATGAAATTAGAGATCAGAGATCGCAGATCCAACCCGCCCTAAAAAGCCTCGGCATCCATCTAAAAATCTCTACGAACAGAGGCATATTAAAGGTCCCATATTGTCAAAACATATTTTTTCATGATAACTGAGGTCTAGGGGCGATGAAACTAAGTTTCAAAACAGTCGATCCACAGACAAATGCACACAGCCTGCATAAAGTAGCTCTGCCTTTTCACTAACCGTTGTGACTTCCGTATAAATGTGACGTCAGAACTACTCAGTCACCGCCTTCAGTCTCCACCCCCACCAATGGTGGGTCACTCAGAAAACAACAGGCCAATCAGAAGAGAGGCTCATGAATATTAAGTAGACGGGCCAAAATCGACCTGTTTTTGGCAGAGCTCCTGAGAAAGGAGCTGTAAAAATATATTGAGATGGTTTTTGGTACTTATACCGCAAATATATATTCTTAAGGACATCCAAACCTAAAATAAAACTTCAGAAAGGTGTACAATATGGGACCTTTAAAAGGCGGATAAATCAACTCATAAACTTACAGTGTGTAAGTCTCCTCACCTGATCCATTGCGCTCGCTCCTGTTGCGTGTCCTCAAGTCTTGAGTTTGAGGAGAAGGAGCAGGAGGAGGAGGAGGAGGAGGCGGGGAAACATCTGTCCAATATTTTGAATTTGGAGCTGTCGATATTACATATTGCACCTTTAAGCTTGAACATTTTCGTTGTATGTGTCACGGGTTGCTTGTAGGAAAATTTAACTGATATATAATATCAGTAACCAGGCAGTTTTTGGGTCCCATTGACTTCCATAGTAGGAAAAAAATATACTATGGAAGTCAATGGGACCCAAAAACTGTCTGGTTACTGACATTCATCTAAATATCTTCCTTTCTGTTCAGCAGAAGAAAGAAATTCATACAGGTTTGAAACAACATGAGGGTGATTATATGATGACAGAATTTTCATTTTAAAAGTGAACTTCTCCTTTAAGATATTTACACTGACTTATCTCACAATGGTTCGGTGAGTGATCCACTAGGATCATTTACCAAACATACTTATCATAATAGCCTAGATTGCAATGAGATAGCAAAAGGTTATGCAAGAACTGCAGAACTCTGTGTTACAATAGGGCAGGCCAAGGAAGGCAATCAAAATATGATAAATGTTCTTGTAATTTGAGAGACTCAGACGCTACAGAGAAATAGCGAAACAAAAGCATAAAGCTGTTCAAGGATATGTCCTCACATCTGCTCAAACTTCAGCACAGCTTTTTACTACATGACAATATGGAAGTACAGATAGTGAAGATTTGTGTAGTGATGATGTGCCTTCTGCTAAATCTCTATCACATGATTTAGCAGAATACTGGAGGAGATAACCAACATTACTGTTTGATTCAACACTCTTTCATGGCAGTGACTATTTTATGTTTTGGCAAATTGGAGCTTAATTTGTACTTGTATTTTTAGGGGTGGACTTTCATGCTTCTATTCTAAAAATCTTACATTTTAGTATGAAACAACTCATACAAATGTATATGAATTTTCCAGAAATGTAAAATATAGTTTTCTCATGAGATTGGTTTGTTTGATTTAAATTTCATTGGTTAAATTGACTCCAAGAGCTCAAACTACAGTATTTTCCCATAAACATCCCAATAGTGGTGAGCTATTGTTGTCACATAATATTACATCCAATATTTTTTTTTTGTATGTAAAACATCTTAACTCGTGGGGTCCTATTTTAACGATCTGAAACGCAAGTGTCAAAGCGCAAAGCGCAAGTAACTTTGTGGGCGGGTCTCGGCGCTGTTGCTATTTTCCCGGCGGGATAAATGACTCTTGCGCCCGGCGCAAATCTAAAAGGGGTTGGTCTGAAGTAGCTTCATTATTCATAGGTGTGGTTTGGGCGTAACGTGAAATAAACCAATCAGAGCGTCATCTCACATTCCCTTTAAGAGCAGACGCGCTTTTTCCTTGGCGAATTGCTATTATAACGGCGGATTTGCCAGGCGCGCGCCAGGAGCGGTTCACAGCCGAGGAGAGCAACGCTCTCGTCACGGCCGTAAAACACAGAGAAGTGACACTGGGGATGGAGAAACACACCCAAATTAAACAGGCATATAATAATGTGGGTAAATGTGTAAGCTAGATGTATGCTTTTATAATAAATTGTCTATCTATCTATCTATCTATCTATCTATCTATCTATCTATCTATCTATCGTTTGTAATAATATGATTTGCAAAAATGAAAACTGCTGCTTCTGTGTAGATTAGAGAATCAAAGTGTATGCGCGTTGTGCACGCTATACATTATGGTCAAGCATGCGCCCTTAAAATAGCATAATGAACAACGCGCGACGCGCCACTGACTTTAGACTAGGTTTTTTCTGGCCAGTGGCGCAATTGTTTTATGGAACAGTAAAATAGCACCAGGGATTGTTTGCGCCGGAACACGCCTCCTTTTTTGCGCTGAACCACCCAGGGAGCGCAAGTTCATTCCCTAGTTTAGCGACGTGCTTTTGTGGAGGGAAAAGCGCGCTTTGCGCGGGTGCAAAATAGGAATGAAACATGCGTCGGTGTACAAAGTCAATTGCGCTGGGTGCAAGATAGGGCCCCTTGTATTTCAATTACATAACGAATGGGGGGGAAACATGTTAAAACCCTTTAGGTCCCTATTTTAACGATCTAAGCGCATGGTCTAAAGTGCAGGGCGCAAGTTCCCTTAGGGAGTGTCCGAATCCACTTTTGCTAGTTTAACGACGGGAAAAATGTTCGCCAGGCGCATGGTCTAAAAGGGTTGTCCCTATTCTCTTAATGAGTAATGGGTGTGTTTTGGGATTTACGTGCGTTAAACCAATCAGAGTCTCATCTCCCATTCCCTTTAAATGGCAATTGCGCTCGCGCCATGGCGGATTCGCTATTTACATGACGGAATTTGGGAAAGACCGAACGCGTCTCCAGAGGCAAACGGATCTGCTCGTGCGTGAGGTAAAAGTGCGCAAGCAGACCATCTACGGGACAAGCCGGATTCCACCATATCTTTATGTACACAATAATAATCTTTTACATTGTAATCCTTTTATTTTAAATATTTGGCATGTTTGTGTTGTCCCTGTGTGTTTAATAAGCAGAGTGTACGCGCGTTGTGGACCCGCCTATAGGCGCACATTACTAACGCGCTCTTTAAATAAAAAAATAAAAAATATTGTGCCATTGACTTTAGACTAGGTTTCAGTTGGTCAATGGTTTAGTCTATTTCTATTGCCTCAAAATAGCAACGTGCCAACAATGTGCCAGAACACACAGATGGGCGCAAATGCATTTGCTATTTAAACAACGTGGCGCAGGACGTGAAAATGATAACTGCGTCGGACTGAAACTAGCAAAAAACACTTGCGTCGTGCTTGGCGCTGCATTGCGCCGGGTGTAAGATAGGGCCCTTAGTCTATTAGCCTACTTCTGATTTATCACAGAAATGGAAGGTCAAGTTGAGTGCATTGTGGGATACTGTAACCCACACAGCTGTTTAATGCTCACAGACAAAGATTAAAAAGTGCTAATGCGACAAAAAGAATATGGTATGTATGTTTTATCTACTCATTTCATCCAGTGAATAATGCGAAATGTAATTTTGTCATTCAAGTCTGTTATACAGTACTGTTTAAATTAGCAATACTTTCTAGCAAGCTTTATCAGCATTTTGCTAGTTGGTTATAGCTTTATTACTAGCATTTCACTAGCTGACTTAGTTGGTTACATTTATAAGCAGTTTTTTTATATATATATAGCCTACCAACATTGGAGAAATTGTGAACAAATACATTTTTACATAATTTTTTTTTTATAATTTTTTTTTTTTACTTGACACACCCCCCATCAAAGAAATGAAAACTTTCAGTGAACAGTTCTTAAAGGAACCTATTGTGTGATGAACATTTGAATAGTAAAGAACCTTTAAAGAACCTTTTTTTGTAATGGAAAGGTTCTATAGATGTTAAAAGTTCTTTATGGAACCGTAAAAGCGTGGAAGTTTGGCTGGTTAGCTTTGCTAGTTAGCATGCAAAAACATGGCATTTATAGCTCAGGCTTTAAAAAATGATCTCTGGAACTGAATGTCCACTGAATTGAGCAATAAAGCCATTCTACTAGCTCGTTCTCTTTACCTCTTTACCTGCATGCACCAACCAAGCAAGTAATGCTAACTTTCTCCAGGTATCGTACTTACGTGTGGTATTTGTTTGTTCTCGTCTCATTCTGAAATGATGGCAGAATATACATACTGAAAATTCACATTTCATGAACAGTATATATACTGCAGAAATAGTAGTGTGGTAGGGAAGCACCGATATGAAAATTTTGGCTGATACCGATAACCGATAATTCTTTATATTTGAGAGCCGATAACCAACATATTGGCCGATAAATCTAAATCCAGATTTGTTTATAATTTTTGAGAGCCTGATTGGAAAAATAAAATTTCTCACCATTAAAAAGCACACAATTATAATGTTACATGTGACATTGCACTTAACAGTATTTTCCTTTTTTTTAAAGTGATTTCAAAACGATAACATTAAAAATGAACCTATATCGGCCGATACCGATATGGTGGCCGATATATCGTGCACCCCTTTATGAAACATGGTCTTTCTATTAGCTCATTCTCAGCTTACGCTCTCAGTTCCTCTCTGTTGTAGCATGTTTGATAAGTTAGCAGAGAGCAAAGGCTGATAAATGTGAATGGATTCCCACAATGCACTGGAGCAGAGGGGGAGGGGAAGGTGCTTTAGACCACATGGCTCCATTAGCTTGATGGAGTTTTTATGAAATTAGCAAAGGCAGTCTATGGATGCCTCCTCTTTCACCAGAACATGAAGAGAGAGAGAGAGAGAGAGAGAGAGAGAGAGAGAGAGAGAGAGAGAGAGAGAGCAGCTCACTCAATCACATTAGAGTCCTTATTTCATTTGTGAAAGCAGAAGGGAGGGTCACTCTGCTGTGGGCGAGAAAAGACAAGGCCTCATAAATAGGGACAAATAGAGGAGATGAAGAAAAGCACTGAAGGAACGGGTGGCAAGGGCGGTGATTTATCGGCGTGTGGCAGAGTGACAGCATGCTACAGTTTGCTGCCTGCCAAAAGATATTTCTAAATTGGATGAATTGATTCTGACCTCCATATTGTTGTCAGCAGGTGTGAGTTGTGAGTCGGCATTGTTTAGAATAGCATACTAACATGCTACTCTTACGGCAGGAATTCCTCCTCTGATCTGATGTGAAGAGACCGAACTGTAATGATCAGGGATGTGATTTTTCCGGATTAATCCGGAATTCCGGATTTTCCGACCTGAAAATGTGACATACGTGAATCATGCAGATCTGTAAAAAAAAAAAAAAATGAGAGGGGGGGGGGGGGGGGGGGGGGGTAATCTCACAGCCGTCACCATGGTAACCCGGGACTGAACTACAATCGCCGCGAATCGCGGCCACACCGGGCGGCACGTCAACATGGTTACAGATGGCAGATAGATGCAATCTTTCCCCGCCCAGCGAGTGCTTGAAGTGCGTCAGAAACAGAGCGCGCGCGCGATCAGTTGTTGGTAATTTGTTGTGTAGCGTGCGCGACGCCGCATCCAATGTAGACAGCATTGCTTTTTTTTGAGGGCGCTTAACACACAGGCTCGTAAACGGGCCTGGCAGCTCGCTCCAGTTCTAGACGCGGTGAAAGTTTCCTGATTGTGACGGATGGCCGAATTTACATGACACATTATAAATGAGCATTATAGTCTGCGATAGATACAGTGCCAAAAAGAAGAGAAGAGGATAAAAGGGGATAAAGACAGAGGTAAAGTGATGTAGTGAATGAACAGTTTATCTAATTGCATAGGAGTAAGATACTATAATTTCATGGCAGTTATTTTTACCTTAAACTTAATGTTAGCAGTTGTTCTGAGTTCTCCAGACTGTGTGATTTTGTTACAATCATGTCAGTTTTAAGACGCATTTTTTATTATCACTTTTTTATTAATGTTTTACCCTACAGTTGTGCAGTTTTGGGGGGAATACAGTACAGGCCAAAAGTTTGGAAACATTACTATTTTTAATGTTTTTGAAAGAAGTTTCTTCTGCTCATCAAGCCTGCATTTATTTGATCAAAAAATAAATGCATTTGATATACTGATTTTTTTTTTTTTATATTGTGATATATTATTACAATTTAAAATAATTGGTTTTCAATTTATTATACTTTAAATTATAATTTATTTCTGTGAAGCAAAGCTGAATTTTCAGGATCATTACTCCAGTCTTCAGCATGTGACATCCGGTCTATCACATGATCCTTTAGAAATCATTCTAATATTCTGATTTATTATGAGTGTTGAAAACAGTTCTGCTGCCTAAAATATTTGATGAATAAAAGGTTAAAAAGAACTGCATTTATTCAAAATAAAAAAAATATTTTCTAATAATATAAATCTTCTTTACTATCACTTTTTATCAATTTAACACATCCTTGCTGAATAAAAGTATTGATTTATTTCAAAAAAAGAAAGAAAAAAATTACTGAACCCAAATTACTGACCAGTAGTGTATATTGTTACAAAATATTTCTTCTTTTTTTTTTTAATTCTTCTTTTTTATTTTTATTTTAATTTTATTACTTTTGATTCATCAAAGTAACCTAAAAGTATCACAGGTTATTAAAAAATATTAAGCAGCAGAACTGTTTCCAACTTTGATAATGAATCATCATATTAGAATGATTTCTAAAGGACTGCAGTAATGATCCTGAAAATTCAGCTTTGCATCACAGAAATAAATGATAATTTAAAGTATAGGCTAATAAATGGAAAACCAATTATTTTAAATTGTAATAATATATCACAATATTGCATTTTTTTTGTTATGTTGTTATGTGTCATACTCATGACATAAGTTGGATATTGCACATTAAGCAGTTTAAGTTTGGTGTAAAAATATATATTTTATTTTTTAAATTCAAATAAGTTGTTGTCATGTGTCATAAAAAGTTGGATGTTTTTATCGGTTTGATCGGCGGGGCAGGGCAGGGCAGGGCAGGGGGGGGGGGTGTTGGGGGTCTCAGTATATTTTCCTGCTTTTTTGTCCTTAGCCAATCACATGCCTGAATGATGTCTTTTAATTTAGATGTCTTTGGTCTATGTTGTGTTCATATTTAAGTCGAACCGCACCAGAGTTCGTTTGAAAGAGGATCGAGACTAGGCCTGGGTATTGACAAAAATTTCACAATTCGATTCGATTTCAATTCTGATTCGATTCAATATTGATTTTTTTGGATATCTGGTTCAATACATGGCAAATTTTCTCAAGAAAAACAAATCTCTTAACTAATGCTGTAAACTATGGGAGTCAGTTGTAGCCTATGGGCTTCATTAGCCTAATATAATATTGAAGGTAAAAATTAACTGATTTTTATACAAACACTTAAATTACACTTTTATTTATTTTTATAATAATAATAAAGTTATATGAAATATAAACATTTAAACGGTGGATGTCATAAAAACTTCCCAGATGTATTCAAACATGCATTAAATATTGAAGAACATAAAAAGTATAATGAATATGTAATATGGTGCGTATATTTAGCAAAATGCTCCTCTCTAGAGTTAATTTTTCTAGTTGACTGATGAGTTTATGGTCACTGGATATGGTTTTTCTGAGGTAAATGTGACGTTACATGACATTGTTTACAAGCTGTTTTACTGACGTCTTTCCACGGTTGAAACACTGATTGAGCGATTTCATGTGACATGATACGGATTTCGATAAGTTGTACTCTATATCTTTTAACACACTTTCAGATGCTCATTCATGTTTATTTCACACTGTAACTGGTGTTAAGGCGGAAGAGAAGATCATGTGCTGCTGCTTCTCTTGAGCTGAGCCAGAGCGATCTCACGCCACAGCGGCAACACAGTGTTTATGTTTTTGAATTTCGTAAGAAAATGGACGTAATTTGAAATCTGAGACTGTTTCATATCAATAATAACAAAGCACAAAGATGATTGTGATTTATTGGATGGGACGTGCGCTACAATGTTCCATTCATTCATCAACTGAAAACAGGATGACTAATCGATTCTTGTGATTTAAGAATCAATATCGGTTCGTAAAAATTGAGAAATCGATATTTTTTACCCAGCCCTAATCGAGACCCATCTTTTTAGGAGTCTCGGTCCGCTTGTTTGGTGCACACCAGGGTTTCAGATGGCAGTGTTCACATTTATTCAAATGAACCGCACTGTAGGAGCATTAATTATTTGATATTTATTATTGGTTATTCACTGTCACGTGGGCACAGGCGATCACTTCTGTTTTCTTTATTATTTCCTTTGGCGGATTGTTTGAGGCGGTGTTTTGGAAGGGGAGAGTTGCGGGAGCCAACTCTCTGTTGACCGTATTGCGTTGGTTGAATCATGTCTGCATATGTCAAGCCGAAATAAAGGTGAAGTCAAGATAAGATCGCCAGTCTATTGTTTTGGTAATGATATGACGACCGAGTGCGAGCGAGTCACGAGCCTCTATGTGGCCACTGGATGTCGCGAACACGCACTAACAGAACAATCGCACCAGAGTTCGTTTTAATCCAACCAAACATGCAAAGTGTGAACACACACTTATTCCAGTTGCAATATATGCTATGCATAAAATACCTGGATGACATATGTTTGCTACAAGGCACTAGGCACTTTATCCACAATGCAATACGCTCTATTCAACCTTCCATTCCCAATAAGTATTATAAGAAGTACAATAATCAGATGCAATTTTTCTTGAGTCATTAGGACTCGGACTGACTGCCAAATGTTAAGACATTTTATATAATAAATAGATAAATAAGAATCGGATTTATTTCCAAAACATCCTTTGAAATGGATGACTGAAATGGATTCACTTAGGCTACTATTTTTACATACACTTGACCAATGACCTATGTTGATATTAAGGAACTTTCCGTACTGATTTTCCAACACTATCTCACGACCAATTCGTACGAATTCGTACGAATGATAAAAAGATGGCTAATTCGTACGAATTCGTACGACCTCACTCGTACGAATTTTTACGATTTGTCTAAACCCACGTGATGGGTAGGTTTAGGGGCGGGGTCAGGGGTAGGTCATTCGTATGAATTCATACGAATTGGGCAATTCATAAAATATGTACGATTTTGCAAAAAATCGAATTACAAATTAGCCACCTCGTAGAATTTGTATGTTTTCCCGTGAGATCGGGTTGGATTTTCCCCCATATTTAAAATTACACATTGTATTGTTCTGTGTTTTAGAGTCCTTAAACTTAATGGAAAATTTGTATATGGATTTTTTTCTTACAGTGTATGCAGTGTGCAGTATACAGTAAGCTATTATTCCAACTCAAAAGTCTTTGGATGTCTATGTGTGTGTGTGTTTATGAGACCCCTCATGCATGTGACTCTTTAAGTACCGCCACTCAGCGATCCAATTATTTACAGATGCTGATTTGAAAAGAGATGCTCAACCTGGAAAACCAATATAATGAACATTTTGTAAACAGAGCAAGAAAAGGAGAGACAATTAGTCTGAGAGAAAATAGCTGGCTCAGACACAAGGGCTCTGGAACGCAAGGTTACTTCAGGTAAATCAGGAGACTTTTTGACAAGAATTCACCCTATTATTATCATCATCACATGAGGCAGTGTATATCAGGAGAATGAAGAGAGTCTGTGTATCAGACCTCTTTTGGATGACACCATTTCATTAAAGCAGACAACAAAGCAGCGGCAGGAGGAGGAACATCAGAGTAATGATGGCATCCCTGCTCTCAGACAGTCTGATGTCGGCGACTGTTGCCGGCGGGCTGTAAAACACAAGCTTTACACATTTCTGTTCACATGGCACATGATGCTTTATTCACTGACTGCATGCATAGAGATCTTTTTAATATCTCCGCTGATTTTCCTATAGACAGCGGAAAGATGGAGTGCAAAACCCTTGTGGAAAAGAAGTGCGCTTAATTTGCAATTCAAATCAAACAAAATAAGCATCAAATCTAATGAAACTGGAACAAGAAAACCTTCTTGCTACACCAAAATATTTTGCTTATTTTCTTCATTTTGTTTATTTTTGTTAGTTTTGTTGCTTATTTTGTTGACGTATATTCATTTTGTTGCTTATTTATTTATATTCACTTTCTTATTTTGTTCTTTTTTCTTCATTTTATTTCTTTTTGTTCATTTTGTTGCTTATTTAGTTCCTTTTTTATATGAAATTGCAGAGGTTTATTTTTCTCATTCTATGTCAAGTGCACAGTTGTACAGTTTAATGTGTTTTGCATCTTGAAATAAATATTTCTATGTTCTGTATCACTCTGTGTTGTGTTTGTTTCCCTTTTTCTGTTTAGAAGATAACTGAGCCTTAAAAGCTTTACGAGGCATAACTAGTCCTCACTTTAGATGAGCTCACATAAATAGTTAACTGACAACTAGCCTACTAAAGTTTTATAATTACCTGAATTAACCATGAATTACACTAGGAATACGTGTTAATAAAGCATTTATTAACACACTGAGTAACTATTACTATATGTCTAAATAATAAGATGTATAAATGTACCTTTAAATAATTTATTAATCATTTACTTACACTTTCTAAATGATCTTATGAACCACTGACAATTTCTAATTATTTCTAATTCTATTAGTATTATATTTATAAATGACAAATTGATCATTAATAAAGTATGAAAATACAATTATCAAACACATTATAGATATGCTTATAAATCAAGAATATAGCATTTATAGCTATATTTATAAACTGCTAACTGATGTCTATTAATGTAGGGACAACGCTTTATAAATTTACTAATGCTTAACTAATGATAGCTTGCAGTTAATATGAAGTGTTACCGTATTTGAGTAAATGTAAAACTGTACTTAAGTATCTTTTTGGCACACTTTGTACTTTGAGTATCAAAGATATTAGCAACTTTTACTCTCTTCTTGACTACATTTCTGAATATGTTTATGTACATTACGATATATTCGTGATGAGTAATGCGTGTCTATTAGGTGTTGAAGTGCATCTTTGAGCTTATACATTCAGTACGAGTAAAATACTTAAGTACTGTTAAATTCAGACACTCTAAGACTAACTTGTCCTTTTTGCTGTAAGGTTTTCAGGTACTCTTTACACCTCTGAATTATAGTAGGGACATCAAAAGCTGTTACTGAAACCAAGCTGAGTCAAAGCTGTTACTGAAATGAAACGAGACTTCAAGTCAGAGCAACCACTGAGCAATAATACAAGTTTCCTCTGGGAATACTGTTAAAGAGGGAGGCTTAATGAATTTATAGGAGCGGCCAATCAAAGATTTATAGGTTGTATCTCACCATTGGGTGTGCGCACCAGAAAAGCTATTCATCGTCTCATACATGCAAGATCCTGCTTGAGCCCCTTGAAATATCATCAATATCTGTGCTCAAATCCAAGAGTCACGGAGAACCGGGAAGAAGGGAGTGACATCATGTATGGGGATCAGAACTTTAAGAGCTGTCACCACTTCTGATCCTTTAATCTTTTCATTTTATGACACTATGAGAAAACCTGCCCTATAATGGTCACTGAGATGTGAAGAAGCAATATCAGAGCCATGCAAACAAAGCAAGCCATCACAACAGGGACTCTCGGGTTATTCATTAAACGCCAGGTGAAGTTTGCTTTCCGCCGTGGTTTATCATGGCCGTTTTAGCGTTTAACGATGGGAGGGTTAGCTTTAGCTTCTAGCGATATAGGGATCTTAGGGAGGACTGACCTTTTTGAGGCTAGGATCAGAGACAGGGACACAGCAGGCGTGAATGAAGCCATTAAGATCTATTACAATGGCCCTGACCTCATAGGAAAAGCATGGAATCTGTGTTATTGCTCCATCCCGGCATGCTGGTGTTCACACGCAAACGGTGACAGCCGGCAGACCGAAGGTCAAAAACACTCGCGCTAAAAACAAAGTGTTCTTCTCACCTCTGTCTTCATAATTTACAGCATCCCTCCTAGAAAGAAAGAAAACAAGAAGATGGCAGCTTTATTGAGCAGTGATGTATTTAACTAATATCCGTTTTCTTCACATGCATGAAGAATCTCTTTAATATCGCATTTATTTGTCATTGGATATGAATGAATGAGATTAAATGAAGAGCAAACTGAGACTTTTTATGGCATCATATTTTCCGTCCGACTTTATTTCTCGTAACTGGGACATTGTATCTTATAATTGCGACTTTCAATGTGCCTTATTAAAGGGATAGTTCACCCAAAAATGAAACTTCTGTCATCATTTATCAAGATGTTCCAAACACAAAGGAAGTTATTTTTGAAGAATGTTTGAAACCAAACATTTGTTGGGCACCATTGACTTCCATAGTATGAAAAACTAAAAAATACTATGGAAGTCAATGGCTACAATCAACGGTCTACCAACATTTCTTAAAATATCTTCTTTTGTGTTCAACAGATCAAAGAAATGTATACAGGTTTGGAACAACTTGAGGTTGATTTAATAATGACAAAAGTAATTATTTGGGTGAAATATCCCTTTAATGTATAGCAATGTATACGTTTCTTTCATATTTTGAACTCACAATTACCTGTTTTATTTTTACTCTGCAGCAGACACAGACATCCACACTATTTGCTTCAGTCTCCTGTATTTTTTACACTGACTGCTGTCTACAGTGAAAAAGCCTCGATAATCTAAATTTTTCCTGTAAAGTTGCAGATGAGATCTGCACAATGTTTCAAACTGTGCTCATATTTCCCCAATACAAAGTACCAACAACTAAGGTCTTACCCCGTAAAGCCTGAGATATGAAATACTATAACTTTTTTTAAATTTTTTTTTAGGAACAATGTATTTATCCTTTAGAAAAAAGAAAAAAAGAAAAGAAAAGAAAGAAAAAAACAGAATAGAGCTTATTCTCAAGGAGGAAAAAACAACAACTCAGGCCTAAAATGAGCAAAAATATGCAATTTGTTGCAGTTTCTGATATTTATATAGCCAAAATGTATATAGCTGACTACTGTACTTGGATAAAATGCATATGAATATCAGTTGTCACTCTATATCTCCCAGTAATATGTCTTAGTAAGATGATATTTAAATGCTTAGTTTTATGATCAAAGCTCTAGATTTTGGAGGGTAAAACATATAATGCAATGCAATACAATGGTGATTGACAGATTAACAAATAAACGTTCCTCAAAAGCCTGATGGATCATATTTGATACTCACATTTTAACATGAGTTTTCTTTTTCTTTTTAAAAATGGATAATCACATAAACCTTGCTTCAGTTCATTTAGCATTCATCTTGAAATATTACTATATTTAATTGTTATTCTTACGTTTACTTTATGAATCACAGCAAAATAACATGTAACTGAAGGGGGACGTTTCTAGAATTACACTAAAATAACTATAAACGATCAATAAGGCAACAGATGTAGTAAAATGTAGACAGTGTGCAACAGGTTTTTCAGTAAAGTTTTGATCGTGTTGATCATTTAGAGGCCTTAGAAATATGATACAGTAGGGTTAAAAATGAACACACATTAATTACCTGAGCTAATGTATGCTATGCATCTTGAGAACTTTGATTGTGTGAACAGAAAAGAATACTAAAATACTCCAAAATAACCCTTTTACGTAACAGAAAAGCCCACCTTGTAACTTTCTCCAACTCACACCCAGTGTGTTACGCCAGAAGTGATGTCATCACAAGTCTTCCGCAAGGAAATGCGAATCTGACGACCGTAATCCCTTTCCTCTCCCGCTTCCCCGAGGGCATGAGATGAGTGACCATTATAACAGGCACAGGAAGTCTATTGTTCTGGCTGCTTCACACACTTAAGCCAAATTACCCTAGAAACCAAAGTATTGATGTCAGCAAACCCACCCAACCCTAACCCCCTCAAATGCCAAACGCACCTTATCCAACCATTTATCTAGTGATTGAGTTTTCAGTAGTTTCAGCCTCAGACATCACGCTCAAAGACCGTCGGCTGAACGTCTGATGCATAAGGCACACAAAATGGAGAAGACTTCTTGAGTTTTGCAGTCCTCATCATCAGGGGTGTGTTTCCCGAAGCATCATTAGCTAACTTTGGTCCCAAGTTCCATTGTTTTTCAGCATAGATCAACTTGTTGGTGTTTCCTGAAACCATATTTCCAATAAACATTCGCAAACAGCATCACAAAGTTGTGTGGTTTAAATGACAGCGCTCTACCTGTGGTTAGAAGCAGTTTCTGTCACGGTGTCAGGTTGTGTTCTCCAGGTGTCCACTAGATGTCCTCCTTCCTCACGGTGTCTGTCACATTTTGGAACTACATTCCCCACGATCCTTGTCTCATCATTGCACTCAGCTGTCCCTTATCACTGATCATTGCACTCAGCCATTTCCCCATTATCATTGTCGATTCCCTGTGTATATAACCCTGTCTGTTTTAGTGTGTGTCATGGAGTCCTTGTTTGTATCACACCACTTCTGAGTTCTGTTCTTGCTGTTTGTCCTGTTCCTGTTCCTGTTCCTGTTCCTGTTCCTGTTCCTGTTCCTGTTCCTGTTCCTGTTCCTGTTCCTGTTCCTGTTCCTGTTTGGATTGCTCTATTGGATATTGACCTTTGCCTGGACTGTTTATGAGATTGGATTACCCTAACATTAAAGTAACACATACTGCAAATTGGCTCTACCTTTCTTCTGTTCTTGTGTGGATCGTGACAGAAGGACTCCGTCACGCACTAGATCCAGTGGTATGTACTCTAACTTCTCTTTCCCGGCCACCGAGCGGGAGAGGAGAGCTTGTTTTAAGGGAACCCGCTTAGTCATTTTTCGTGGGTCCCGGGGAGGTCGCAGAGGAGTGGATGGGCGAGAGGGAGTTCAACACCACTCTCTACCATGGCCCCCCTTCGAATCTGGGTTGGTGAGGTCCAGCCCAGAGCCCCATCCGCCGCTGATTCCGCCCAGCTCAGAACCTGCACATTGCCATCAGAAACAGAGGAGGAGAAGGAAGACCTCCTCCGTGTCTGTTCCGGTGGTCCCGAGTCAGGTGGTCCCGAGTCAGGTGGTCCCGAGTCAGGTGGTCCCGAGTCAGGTGGTCC